>NC_134708.1:54727473-55004973 GCF_043290135.1 Rhipicephalus microplus
CACAGCTCCCGCGCGTTCCAATCAAAGTTCCAATCAAACGGTTGCTAGCGAGTTGGGAGGAAGGCGGATGGAAGAAGCGGTTAACGATTTAGAGTACTTGGTGCTCCACTATGGGAGAGCATAAAGCCGTGTGTTTTTCTAAAGTGGTTAACGACTGAGAGCACTCAGTATTCTACTATGGGAGAGCTGAAAGCAGTCCCATCTCTACTGAGCGCTGCTCTTTTACTGTGACACTGTGTTTAGAAAAAATGATTAACGATTCCGAGTAATTCGTACTCAACTATGGGAGAGCACTAAGCCGTCCCGCTAAAAGCAATTTAAGGAGCGTTTTCTTTGCACGCACTATGAAGTCTTCGCTACCACACTATAGATTGCGGAAATGCCTTGATTGAATGCACAACGGGCCTTATCAGTTTATTTTCGCAATAATCCCGAGCTACGTTCCTAACCTCTTCCTGTCGTAATATTCGTGCGTCTATTGCAAATAGGTTGCGGCTGTTTAGAGCTCAGTCTTTCTCAAAATATGCTGAGCGTTTTTTCTTATCTCCGAAAAGTCGGACTCAATAACTTCAAAACAAGACACATAAAGATCTGTTTTAATTTCTTCTCTGTCACGACGGTCTCACCCTTCGCGCTCTTTTTTTTCTTTTTGTGCTTATGATATGCATTTGTGGTTTCTTTTTCTGAAACATACGGGTGGCCTTACCTCAAGAAGGTTTTAAATACGAAGCATTTCTTAGCAAACTTCGGCGACATTGAGTGAATCTATCTATCTATCTATCTATCTATCTATCTATCTATCTATCTATCTATCTATCTATCTATCTATCTATCTAGCCCCCACGACTTTTAGCTCTCCTGGCCGTTTCAATTATGGTATGGACACCAAACTTAGTATGGCATAACATGACTGTATGAAAAACATATTTGACTAGTCATAACATGAAAATTATGAAATGTCTGCCATGAATGTCATAATTTACATTTTATGGTCCTGCAGCTCTTGCGGTGGTTTCGTTCACATGTCATGTTGAAAAACTGGTATGGTATGGCATGGTTGCATAGCGAACACAAGCGACAGACCTTTACATAAAAATCATGACATGCGTGTCATGTCACAACATGACTACATGCCACGCTCATGTTGCACTCGCGGCCGTTTCGCTAGCGTCACATTTACCAAATTTGGTATTACAGTACGTGATCGAATAATGAAGGTATGTGACTGGTGCAAACATGATAATCAGGAGATGCGTGTCATGAAACAACATGACTACATGCCACGCTTATAATGCGCTGGTGGCCGTTTCGCTAGCTTCACTTATACCAAATTTGGTATAACGGAACGTGAATGGATAGCGAAGGTATGATACTGCTGCAAACATGAGCAACCTGAGATGCGTGTCATGTAATAACATGACTACATGCTACACTCATGATGCGCTCACGGCCGTTTCGCTAGATCCACATGTACCAAACTCGGTATTACGCGACGCCAACGAACGGCATAGGTAAATGACACATCCAAACATGATAATCACGACATGCGTGTCATGTAACAACATGACTGTGTGCCACACTGATGATGCGCTCGCGGCCGTTTCGCTAGCTTCACATATGCCAAATTATGTATTACTAGACGTCAATGGGTGACGAAGGTATGTTACTGGTGCAAACATGATAATGATGAGATGCGTGTCATATTGAGAAAATGACTACATGCCCCTGTCAAGGCGCCAGTACATTTCGACGTGACGCGGTGTGCGTGCTCGCCGGCGTTCATTTCGTCGCGTCACGTCGGCGTTGCATGCCAAGCGCCGGTCCTGCCATATACTCGCAGGCACGCGCCGTGCTGCGTTGCTCTGATGCATGCGCGTTTCAGCGTGTCCAGCGTCCCGCCGTCACGAAAAGAGGGAGACACAGTGTTGTCTGGGTGACGCATCGGCGCGAAATGCAGCATGTCACATTTCGCGCCACTTGCCGTCGGGCCGCGCCGACAGACGCTGGTCGCGCCTGGTGTCAGACTATCGAGGGCTCGCGTTTTGCTAACGTAGCGTCACTGTGCCCAGCGTGCGCGCGTGTCAACGCAACCTTCAAGTATATTGGACGCTTCATGATGCACTCGTGGCCGTTTTGCTAGCTCCACATATACCAAATTGGGTGTAACATGACGTCAATGAATGATGAATTATATGACTGGTCCGAACATGATAATCCTGACACGCGTGTCATGCAAGAACATGACAGCATACCATGCTCATAGTGCTTTCGCGACCGTTTCGCTTGCTCCACATATGCTAATATTAGTATCACGTGACGTGAATAGATGACGAAGGTAAACGACACATCCAAACATGATAATCCTGACACATAAGTCATGTACGAAATCATTTACCTCCACCTCGTAACGTTGTGCTGATTTTAAAGTGAAACATGAACATTTCTCATTCGTGTTTTGCATATCATCGATTCCCCTTGTACGTGGAATCTGCCAATTTTTTAACCTTGTCTTTGTTGCTTTTTTTTCAATAACGGTGCTCTAACGGGAAGATAGGCTAAACTACAATAATAATTACATCTGAGGCTTTGGACACGATATGAATATGAGGTACGCCGTAGTGGGGAGCTCCGGAAATTTCAACCATCTGGTGTTCCCTAACGTGTACGGACAACGCGCAGTACACAAACCTTTATCATTTCGCCTTCGTTGAAATGCGGCTGCCGCGGCTGGCATGGAACCTCTGACGTTAAGACTGTGAGAACTTCTGACTGACCATTTTCCCGTACGTTTACTGCACACGTGCCACGAAAGAACACACCTAGTTTACGTAAATTGAAAATGAACTAAACATCCCCGCCATATCCACAAGGTGAATGGTGTTGAGTAGCTTGCTCGGGGATGCTCGAATAAACCGCGAATCCTCCGGACACATTCCTCTACTATCATATAAATACGTGACAACGTTGTTATATACAGCATCACATACGCGATGTTTATTAATTCACATTTGGATATACTATATGCAGTTTGAGGAACTATATTCACGCACCAAGAACTGTGGAGACAAGACAGGAACAGCGGGGCAGAAAGACACGAGCGTGTATTTTAAAACGAAGCGCTAACACACACTTCTTCTTCGTTCTCTTTGCCCTTTTCGGCTGGCTAGGGCTTGCCGGCTGACAACTATATGTGGCCATATTCTCTCTCACATTAAAGCATCGACTCGATGCTCATACACAAGGGGACACCAGGGCCCACAAGGAGAAAAAAAAAAGGAAGAAACGATACTTATAGTTCACAGGGCATATGAAGGTGCAAAAAAAAAATGTTGTCTGTGGTTGGTCATAAGAAAGAAAAAAAACATTAACACAGTTCACAGTTTGTTGGAGACCCAACGGACAACGTAAACAAAAAAGAAAATGTTTGCTGCCCGGGCACCATAAGGCGAGTATCACTGCGTGAAATAAGGTTTTAGGCAGACGACATGCACAATCTCTGTTCGTGGTGAGTGGCGCTGTGTCGTTGCCGAGCCTCCGTCTGGAATAACTTCATAGTTGACCTCGTTCAACCGCCGTAATACTTTGAAGGGTCCGAAGTACTTGCTCAGGAGTTTCTCGCTGAGACCTCGCCATCTATCATCACCATCATCATCGTCGTCGTCATCATCATCATCATCAGCCTGACTTCGTCCACTGCAGGACAAAGGCCTCTCCCATGTTCCACCAGTTAACCCGGTCCTGTGCTTGCTCCTGCCGATTAATACGTGCAAACTTCTTAATCTCATCTGCCAACCTAACCTTCTGTCTCCCCCTAACCCGCTTGCCTTTTCGGGGAATTCAGTTAGTTACCCCTAATAACCAGTGGTTATCCTGTCTACGCGCTACATGCGCGGCCGTTGAAAAGGCGGATGAGATTTCAAGCAAGGAGGACGTGTGTTTTTGCGCTCCCGTCCTCACCCCAAACTTCGCTCCGCGTTCTTCGCGCGCAGCCCTTTTAAGGGCTACTTATGGCGCCTCGGCGAGGCACCAGAAAAAAATCTACGCAGCAGGATGCCATTCCGGCAGCCTCGGCATCATCTTCGGTGCCAACACAGCAGCAGCAGTAGGCCACAGCCAAGCCAGCTAGCTCCAAAAAATCCCAGCCGCAGAAAGTCAGCAGCCATCACACTGCTGCTGTCTCCGCGGCTTTCAACTATGATATCCTTAGCCCCCATTTGTTCCCTAATCCACTCAGCTCTCTTCTTGTCTCTTAAGGTTACAGCTTTGCTCTTTCCGGCTGGCTTGGGCTTGCCGGCTCACAAATCTAGGTGGAAATATACTTTATATATGCACAAGAGATGTTCTTTTTCAAAGTACAAAAATGACTCGTTTCATTTTAGGTATGTCAGATTTATGATCAGTACAATATGTTACTAAGGATTCGTCGATGATGGGATGCAATGGAAAGTTCGAGAAGGCAACATCGATACAGGTGCCGCTGATGGTGGTGGGACATATGCAGTCGTACGACTGCAAACGTCCCACTAACGCAAGCGATGTACATTGGAGAGCGCAACGTCTCACGTCATGCGTTTGACTAGCCAATCGCTTTGCATGATGTAAACGTTCAGATCTCCGACAAGTATATAAACGAAGGGAGCGTGTTTCGATTATGCCCTGTATACCGTTGCCTTGCCTTCTCGATATACTTTGTGACGTCTCCTTCTGTGTTCGTTTACAAGCACATGGCCACGACGATTATCCCGGATGGTTCCTGATGAGAGCTTCACCGTGCCGTTTAGAGTGCACGGCTACGGGCAACGCGAGATCTTCAAACGCATCAGGTTGAAGAAGTTCCCGACTCCGGACGCAGCTACACTTCTTTAATGCAGACGGCTGGAACGAATTCATCGATGAGCATGTTTCCAGCGTACCACGTGTCCGTGAAGCAGAGCACATCAGCTGCGGTCCAGAATGGCTCACGTTCGATGTTATCAACGTGCGAGTTCAGGGACCACACGTTGAGCAGGAGTAAGGGTGAACACGGTCGAGCAGTCGACGTCTTCTCGCAGGGCACAAAGATAGCGTTGCATTATCGTGCGCAACCTGTGCTGCTCGAGACGCCGAAAATCGCCTAGCATGTCCTTGTATTCGTTGGAGGTCTCGCGCTAGAAGTGGTGGTCACCTTCGGCTTTTGTCTGGTACAAGTTGTCGACGTTGGTACAGCGACCGAATGCCGCAAGGTCTTGGCGGCGAGCCGAAGCTGCTGCTGCGTCGCGAGCCCGCCTGGCTGCTGCCTTGGCTTCTGTGTTGTTCATGCTGCGGAGCGGTAACGAAGCGTGTTCACTGAGAGAGCTCTGTTGCGTAGCGCCGGGCCTATCCCGCCGCTGACCTCCACTGTTGGGAACGACGGACCGATCCCACCGCTGCCACCACTGTTGAGAAAGAGCGGACCGATCCCGCCGAAGCCACCACTGTTGCGAAAGACGGCGACGCCAACACGGCCCCGGAGGCGCCACTGCTTTCAACTCCGCCGGGAAGGTCACCAGCCGTTTGGTAGCGTATGTTTCTCAGCTCGCGACTGCTTCTGCGCAGAGCTGAGGAGACGAGCGGACGAGACGACGGTGAGTTAAACAAGGTTTATGTACAGCATATATACAGAGGCGTTACAATTTCGGCACTGGGGCCGACAGAGACTCGAAGAGCCGAGCTCCTCTCTCTAACACATAGGTCAGCCTTTCGCCTAAAACCGCTGACTCACACACATGTCGGCACTCCGACATGGGGACTCCTCTCTCGTAGGTCTGCCGATCGCGACGCGCCGCAGGGCTTCTTTTATTTACACCGGGCCCAACTAAAATGTCCAATCAGAAGCGCCGCTGGTCTTCCGAGCAGGCTCCTCCAATGGGGTTCGCCGCGCGATGCGTCAGGCCACCAGACATGAGGACGCCGGCTCGCTGTCACGTGCGCAACTGACTCAATGCACGTGGGCCACAGATGCGCCGCGCGTGTTCACGCCGTGGAGTTGTTCGCGCCCGGCGGAGTGCGGGCTGGCCTTGACCCAGATTGCCTGTTTCAGAGGCACGGACGTTTGACGAGGACTCGCTGGCATAACAGCACCCCCGCCGCCAGACAATGCACCGGAAAGACGAGCTGCTTCCACGGGGCTCGGATGTCAGGTGCACTCGTTCGCCAGGTCCCTCCAGGTTCGCCTCCAGGGCCATGGGGAGAATACAGCTCCAGACTGTTCCGGGAACACATCCCATCATTGACGACGGATCCCAGCCCCACTGGCTTGTCGCCACAACTTGCTGACCAGCTTCACTCGTCTCTTCTGACCATCTTCGGTTTCAGCACTTGTCGATGGTGCTGCAACTTGCTAAGAACGGTTCGACAACAGACAACACACGACACAAGCAAGTGCCCTCGGTCACCCGACAGAACACCAGACAAAGTATAGTACAACATATACCTATCTACGTGTTTATCGGAATTTTGTTCCCTCTACATCAAGAGGCACATGTGGGACAAAAGACCCCTAAAATGACAACTCAATTTTTTTTTTCCCACGTACAACAACGTACCGAATTAGAATACCACAAAGTTGGCCCCTTGAGATCACTCTGAACGAGAGCGCTCAGCCCAGGTCGTGATGAGGTCAAAATTTTGCCCCGAATCGCCAGCGAGAAACCGAAAGGTTGAGAAGTTACTAACTAAACGCACTGCTCAATGCACCTGCATTAACGTTTACCTTTCCCTTTTTTTTCTTTAGCGAACGTCAAAGTTGCGCTGTGGAGCAACATGCTCCACCTCAGTAACCGGCCACTTTTAGGCGACGATACCTATGCGGCACCAAGAGCGGCTCACACTTTCGACGTTGCACAAGGGAACAACGATACAGCTTGCTACTGATTGACTCCTCACCGCTTAGCTTGATATCGTGTTCGATCACCGTCGTGTCTCCGGGACGGTCCGACAACACATACCCAAACTCGGAAACAATCTTTCTCAGGTCCTCTTTCTCAGGTCCTCCTTCACTTACGCTAGGCTCTAGGTTTATCTGCTCCCGGATTACTTTCGATCCCCCTTCAATTACCTCACTAGAACTCAAATTTTCTGCTTCCTCTTCCTCTGAAGCCTTCAACAGCTGATTTACGACCGCTTGATGTTGAACATTGGGTTTCATCAAGTTGTAAATTTTGTTCTGCCGCCTTCCTAATTTCACTTCATAATTTGTATCGCAAGGCTTCGATAATACTTTGGCGGGCCCTTCCCAATCAACCTCAAGCTTGTTCCTTTTGGGTGGCTGCAGCCGCATTACCTGATTATCAACTTCAAAAGCGCGCTTCTTTCCCGATTTCTCGTAGTGCTCCTTCGACAGCACTTTTGCCGCGTTTTTCTGGCTTTCCACGAGCGCTTCAATCGAGAGATCCTCACTCTGCCCCCGAATGAGCGTCTCTCGATCAACTCTCGGCAGCTCGCTCCAACTTTCCGCTACAGGCGAGAGCGTTGCAACCCTCTCGCTCTGACTCAATGGCGCCACGTCGTCTCCCCCAGCGCATACCGCGCCGGCCGCTCCCGCGACGGGCCGCTCGCGTGACTGCTCACATGACTCATGCGGAAAATTTCCCTTCTGGGGTTCCGTCGACCCGCCGACAAGGTCACTTGAGAATTCACCGCATGGAACGAGGTCAAGCTTCCGCGAAAGCTTTCGCGCTTGCGATCGCGTGGGAGCCATGCACGCTAAGTTGGGGAAGAACGATTTGCCATGCTCTTTGAGAAGCTGCTCCGAGTTGTTGGAGAAAAGATAAGAAAAACGACCATTCAGCGCGGCAGACACAGCCGCTTCGGTGCAAAGCTTACCGAACGGGCCTTCAATGACAACGGTGGCGATTGGTAAGCGAACACTCTGCTCCTCGGCGACTTGCCTGATCCACGCGCATTCTCCTGTGAAGTCATCCGGAGACACCAATGAAGGATGGACAACGTCCATGGTTGCCGCTGAGTCTCTAAGTGCTCGGCACGTTTTCTCATTGACCCTAATTTCTTGGAGATACGGCTCCAACAACCGCATGTTTTTTTCTGATTCTCGGATCGTTGCGAAGGCAAACTTTTCCTGACAGTTTCTCGCGATGTGCCCTTCCTTTTTACAGTTGTAGCAGATTAGCGGCTTCCGTTTGTTTTCCGGTTCTAATGCCTGTGTGGTAGAAACCTCACTCGATTTCTCCGCTTCTGTTTGCCCTTCCCCTACACTGTCCTTCGTAAGAGACGGGTCCTTCTTGAAATTACGGTGCGGAGCGGGTTTCCGTTGATCAGGTTTCCTTGAAAAGCCCTCTTTCCTTTCATCCTTTTCAACGCGCGCTGCCCTGCTATGCAACTTTCGGCGAGTATAATACTCCTCAGCTAACTCAGCTGCCTTGTTTAACTGTACGTCCCCAAGTCTGTCCTGCAGCCAAAGTTTGACATCCTCCTCGATGCAGCGGTAGAATTGCTCCAATGCAACGCATTCCACCACTTTATCGCGGTCGTCATAAACACCTTCGCCCTTAAGCCATTCAATCAAATCGGCTTTAAGACGAAACGCGAAGTCAACGTGTGACTCATTCCCCTTTTCAGCATACCGGAACCTTTGCCTGAAAGCCTCGGGTGACAACTTATAACGTCTCAAGAGCACTTCCTTAACCTCGTCATAGCTCTCAAACGCTTCCCTCGACAAGCAAGTTATCGCGTCGGACACTTCGCCGGGAAGAAGAGCTAGCAGGTTCCGCGCCCAAAGAGACCGCTCCAAAGCATTTCGCTCACAGACGTGTTCAAACTTGACGAGATACTTCGCCATGTCCTCGCCTACTACGAACGGTGGCAGTTGATCCCGGATTCTAATACTGCTGACCTGAATCGTCGGAGAAGCTGCGCTAGGCGCCTGCGAACACTGTAGGATTGCCAATTCTAGTCGTTTCATCTCAAGGCGCTCCTGTCTCTCGGCCTCCTCGCGACGTTCGCGCCTTTCAGCTTCTTCGCGAGCTTCGCGCCTTTCAGCTTGTTCACGTTCGCGAGCTTCGCGCCTTTCAGCCTCTTCGCGAGCTTCGCGCCTTTCAGCTTCTTCACGTTCGCGAGCTTCGCGCCTTTCAGCCTCTTCGCGAGCTTCGCGCCTTTCAGCCTCTTCACGAGCTTCTCGCCTTTCAGCCTCCTCACGTTCGCGAGCTTCTACTTCTCGCCTTTCAGCCTCCTCACGGCGTGCTTTAATATCCACCCAGGCCTCATCGACTTCCTCAGCCGACACTCCCTCATCCTTCATGATATCAAGGATCGCTTGCTTTCGTTTCGCACGGCCCAAAGTAATGCCGAGTTCCTCACAAATTTCGATGAGTTCCTTCACTTTAAGGTTCTCCATCGTTCACACTAGCCTCTTGCTGTTTGCCCCTGTTAAGAATCTACTTGCCGTACCCACTATAAGCCTACTAGCAAGACGCGCAAGCAATTTTTCACCCTCCCGTGTTTACCACCTCCGCATTAACTTTGGTTTCAAAGCACTTCAACTTGGCTTGAAACGATCAAAGCTCACTGCAATGCTTCACACAGCCCTTTCTCTAAACTACTACAACCTGAGCTAGAGTAGTCTGGTGAACTGAGGGGAAAACATCAGGCACTCACCGCATCGATGTCGCTGACGCCGGCCGATCCCGCAGCTGCCAACCACTGTTGCGTAGCGCCGGGCCTATCCCGCCGCTGACCTCCACTGTTGGGAACGACGGACCGATCCCACCGCTGCCACCACTGTTGAGAAAGAGCGGACCGATCCCGCCGAAGCCACCACTGTTGCGAAAGACGGCGACGCCAACACGGCCCCGGAGGCGCCACTGCTTTCAACTCCGCCGGGAAGGTCACCAGCCGTTTGGTAGCGTATGTTTCTCAGCTCGCGACTGCTTCTGCGCAGAGCTGAGGAGACGAGCGGACGAGACGACGGTGAGTTAAACAAGGTTTATGTACAGCATATATACAGAGGCGTTACAATTTCGGCACTGGGGCCGACAGAGACTCGAAGAGCCGAGCTCCTCTCTCTAACACATAGGTCAGCCTTTCGCCTAAAACCGCTGACTCACACACATGTCGGCACTCCGACATGGGGACTCCTCTCTCGTAGGTCTGCCGATCGCGACGCGCCGCAGGGCTTCTTTTATTTACACCGGGCCCAACTAAAATGTCCAATCAGAAGCGCCGCTGGTCTTCCGAGCAGGCTCCTCCAATGGGGTTCGCCGCGCGATGCGTCAGGCCACCAGACATGAGGACGCCGGCTCGCTGTCACGTGCGCAACTGACTCAATGCACGTGGGCCACAGATGCGCCGCGCGTGTTCACGCCGTGGAGTTGTTCGCGCCCGGCGGAGTGCGGGCTGGCCTTGACCCAGATTGCCTGTTTCAGAGGCACGGACGTTTGACGAGGACTCGCTGGCATAACAGCTCCCATGCAACTACGAGAAAGGAAGCGTGCCCAATGCGAGCGCAGTAGGTAGGCGCAGAACGTCAGTGGTCACACGTGCTCTATAGCATGCGGGTAATGATACGCATGGGCTTGCAATAGCCAAATAAAGGTTTTCCATTCCATACTATACCTTAAAATGTGTGAAAATAGAGAGTTTTAGTACTGCGGAATGGTGCTACGTACGCATCACGCAAGCGCCTTGCGTTACGTCGCGTCGTTTGCCACTAATCGGCTTTTAGTACGCCGTAGTACCCGCGCACGAAACGAGCGTGAAGCGCGATGCGCCATTTGGTAGATCAAATAGAAGCACGTGTTGTTGACAGCCAATGTGAACCAATCCAAGTGTTATAGCCAGATTATGGCCATATTTTAAGCCACAGAGCCGGTCGGTGCTCCGTGGTGCTTGCCTTCGATGCCGCCATTTTGCGAAACGAAGTCTCGCGCTGTCGCGAACTTGTTCGAGAGCGGCGCGATCACCTCATACGTACGCACGCACGCATCTCATGCGTGCGTACGCATCGGCTGCGTACGTAACGCGATACGTGCGCGTTGCGGTCTGCGCATGCGCACTACGCAGAACGTGGCGTCTTTACGTACGCAACGCCTCCACGTACGCAACGTACGCAGTACTAAAACTCTCTAATGAAGGCGCGAAACTATTATGACACACCAATGAAGTTACCACAATTGAAGGTTAGCCAAGAGAAGGCGGTAGAAAATATTGCACTCTAATCACCACGCAGCGAAGCTGTCGGGTGGTGCGCCCTACGGAGTGCGGCGAAGCGCATTTTATTCTCTCTCTAATGACAGTAATCAACGTCTACATCAGCGTCTCGCACTGCCACAGTATTCTCGTAGCAGACAAGTTAAGGCCGCATGAGCGTGGAAACATGCGTGGAATGAACATTCGTTGGCATGTAGCAGTGAAAGCGAAATAAATAAGAGCTGCAATAATCGTTGTCCCGATGACTCCAGTCTGACGACGCTATACTCAGATGCACAACAAAAAAGAAAGGGGGGGGGGGGGCAGTTAAATTACGATGGAACGCAGGAATAGAATAAGCTACAAAACAAAGCGTATGAGTCACAACCTGACTCAGGCTCTTGTTTTTCCTTCAACCTTGAAAAGAAGTGCTTGCATAGCACTGTTATTTTTGTTTTATTTGCCGTCAGCTGCCTGCGAGTGCAATTAACTCATCGCTGGTCGTCACGTGTAACCTGCAATTATTCAAAGCGTGCGGGGCTGCTCGCGAACCGAGGAGCAGGGCGTGCTGCAAGGACCCAGGCATCTGTCGCAGAGACCAGGCCTTTGCGAAAATAAAAAAAAATTGGCAGCATATCCACAGAGTGAATGATGGAGAGTGGAGCGAAGCATTCGTCCGTCCATTCGTTCTTGCGTCCGTCCGTCTATGCGTCCGTCTGTGCGACCGTCCATGCGTCCATCTGCCTGTCCGTTCGTGCGTCTGTTCGTGCGTTCGTCCCTGCGTTCGTCCATGCATCCGTCCTGCGTCCGTTCATGCGTCCATCCATGCATCTGGATGTGTGTCCGTTCGTCTATCTCTTCAACACTCCAAGTACCACCATGTCGCATCTTTTCATCACATATTCCCGATATAGAAGCACCGCCATCCAGCGGACATTCCAAGGACTAAATGAGAGGCGGCACACGCACACTTTCTTACGGCTTGCGCTTCGGGTCTACTTCCCACCTTTAACCACCTCGAGTTCATGGTATATACTAGTTCATTGTATTCATGGCACTGCGGCCCAACGCTCGCTAAACCTTTCTAAAACCTAGGAGGTTACGGCCAGCGAGTATAACGTAGCAACCTTTTTTTTTGTTAGACAGTGCTCAATGTACATGCCAATGGCTGCTAATGGAGATTGCAGCGTGCGCGTTCACTAAAAGCCAAATGCTCCTGTCTCTCATTCCCCATTATCAGTCATTGGCATGTACATTGATTACTATTTTTTATTGTTCAACAACGCACAGAAGAAATCTTTCACCGGCACCACCTTGGAGATCAAAATGTTATACTTGTTACATACTACAACGGCTACGAGGGACAAACGGGTGCCGCTATAAGGAGTTTCGCCCCTAAAACACAAAGAATGGCTATTTTTGTTTCATTTATATGCGAAATCACGGGAACGTAGACTGCAGCAGCGGTAGCTATTCCAAATATTATAAACGAACTACCAAGGGAGAAAAACATTTTAAAAAGTCGCGAGGTCCTCCGCCTCAAGCTACTCGAAAGCGACCTTTTTCTTCCAAGGCAATGTACTGAAACTACCACACCACTTTCCGAAAGCGTTCTGCAAATATAACGTGGTTTTGTAGTGCCTTCAGGATCGGATGCATTGTAAGTTGTGTGAGCCTCACTTTGTGTTTTTTACTGATGCAACGCGCTGACGCCACCAGGTGATGCCATGAAAGTTGTGGCGTGCTGACGTGTTTGATGATTTGTTTGCATCACTCTTGTTGACGCCACCTACGTGAAACGTCGACACGGAACTCCGATGAATTTTCGCATTTGATGAGGCTTTCGAGGCCTTCATCTTAATTATGAAAAGCATTTTGCGTGATTATGACCGCCAGACTACAAGAATATCTCGCTCACCAGAGTTGTAAACTCACAGACATGATCGGTGATTACGCCTCGTTTTTTTTTATAAAGCCATATTTATTGTTAAGTAAAATGCTTCGTTGTACTGCCCCGAAAATCGAAAACTAGAACAAGGCAAAATCACGAGCCGTTTTATTCGTCAATTCTTCTTAGCAGGCGTGGATACAGAAATTTTTTTTGGGGGGGGGAGGGGGGAGGGGGGTGCGCATGCTTGATTTTGTGGAGGGCACTCCCTTGAAATTATCATATTTTTTTGCTTTCTTTGTCATGGCAAAAAATCATTTCGAGATTTTGAGGGGGGCATGGGGAGGGGACAAGGGCCCGGTGTGCCAACCCTTAAGTATACGTCAGTGCTTCTTAACATTGGTTGCTCTCATCGGCAATATTTTGAACAATACGTTAATCAATTTTTCTTTTACGAACCATCGTAGTGTCGAATTGGTGAAAAATCGAAAACACACTGGTGCAACTATACTTCAGTGGTTTTTATAAAACATCTGCTGATCACTCCTAATCTGGAGCATGTGTCCCCCGAACTACATGGCGCGCCTCATATTCATATCGTTTTCCAATCCGCGAGTTCCACAAATCCAGTTTGATGACTTCTATAGCTTCAAGAGTTCTAATGAGTACATAGCATTGGCCTACATTAAGAGAAGAAAAGCATCAGACGTTCTGACGATATTAGTTTTGCAGAAGAAGGATGGTACACTGAGCACAGTTCAGTCCTAATTTGCGGGAACCGACACGATTATACACTGGCAGCGCTTATCTGGGGTTAAACACACTCTTTATCCTGCTAATCATGCCGTCCTTAAGTTTCGTTAAGTCGAGCGAATCTTTTGTACATAAATGTGTGTGTCTTTGACTGTGCTATAATTTTTGTGTATATGCGATCACTGCATATATCAGTCAGCACGCGACACCTGCAGAAGCAAGCCAGGTGATAAACCAGGCTATAGCGACCCTGGAAAAATGTGTGAAGGAGGAGGAGGAGGAGGAGGAAAGAAATAAGTGGGAGGACAGAGAGGTTAGCCAGTTTCCAGACTAGCTGGCTAATCTGTGCTGGGGGCCCCGCCTCGGCGGTCTAGTGGCTAAGGTACTCGGCTGCTGACCCGCCGGTCGCGGGATCGAATCCCGGCTCTGACGGCTGCAGTTCCGATAGAGGCGGAAATGTTGTAAACCCGTGTGCTCAGATTTGGGTGCATGTTTCAACCCCAGGTGGTCGAAATTTCCGGAGCCCTCCACTACGGCGTCTCTCATAATCATATGGTGGTTTTGGGACGTTAAGCCCCACATATCAATCAGTCTGTGCTGTGGAAGGGGTAAGGGGAATGGAAGATGATAGAAAAGAGATGCTACAAAAAGAGAGAGAAGACAAAACATCTTGAAAGAGAAAAAGCAAAATTAAAAAAGAATACAACACTACACTCTGTGTAAAGCCAGCTGACTGCAAAAAAATAAAAACGTAATAAAGCTTTCAAAGCCTTCTGAGCTGTGGGTGGACTCGGTGAATGACCTAGGGTACTTTTTTCTGACAAAAGCCGGTCATCTAGTCGATCTCTAGCTTCGGTAAGTTCTTGTCTTGGCGCGTCAAAATATGTACAGTCGCGCAAAAGATGGGCAATTATATCTTCGCAGCTGCAGTAACTGCACGTAGAGGTGCTGGTCATTCCAATGAGAAAGAAGTATGCGGTCTTGAAGGCCATGCCAAGCCACAAGTGGCAGAGAGTAGTCTTCTCAGCTCGAGATATTCCTGAGGGAAGACGTATCTTAAGATCGGGATCCAAGTTATGTATACGCGACCGTTTGTGAATTCCATCAAGTTTCACTCTACCAATGTGAGGTCACATTGTGTTTGTGTATTTCTTCCTGTGGTGCTTTAAACGACTAAAATTACCCCTCGGTATGAGGTCACGTGCTATCAAACGAAGCCTTGTAGCTGCGTCGGTTCTTGAGAACGGGATGGCTGTGTATTCCGTACCGTCATGTGCAGATCTAGCGGCCTCATCTGCGTGGTCGTTGCAATATATACCGCAATGACCTGGTATCTACTGATAGCTATGCTGTGTTGTCTCTCGATTGCTTAATGGTGAAGAAGCCTTATTTCGCCTACTAACTTTTCATTAGGTACATGCCAAAGGGTGACTTATAACATTGAAAAGCTGCCTTCAAGTCCGAGAAGTTAAACCGAGCTTCTGAAGGTTCTGCAACTATAAACTGCAGAGCTGCACGTTTATATGACGGTGAGTTCTGCAGCGGTCAATGACGACAAATGCGATGTCTTAAATTTATTTCTGATGGGCTTCGCGGGAATAACCACCACCCCTGCTGAGCTTACTGAAGAAGCAGTCATCCGTGTAAATGTGAAGGCGTGCGTCTCCCATGATCATAAGGTGGTTTTGGGACGTTAAACCCCACAAACATATCAGTCATCAAGTTTGAAGACGTCCGTTGTGCTTCTCGCGCAGGAACAGTAGTGTGGCCTGTTTCAGGGCTAGATGCGATCACTGTTTCTTTTTTTTTTTGGGTGGCACGAGAAGCTTGCAGGGGGTGTAGGCACCACAGTGGTAACGGTGGCCGTGCTGCATACGTGAAGTGCGGTGGAACCACTGCGCAATGCTTATCTACAGTTGCGCTGAACGCTGAGTGGGGCTTAGAAGTTCGAAGTGAGGCGAGGTGATGAGATGGAATCCGAGCGAAATCTCTTGGGTGCATTCTCAAAGCGTCTACGCGAATGTATGTGTTTACTGGACAATCACGCGCAATGGCGACTGTCGCTGCTGTAGATGTGCATTTCGGAAGACCAATGCATATTCACAGTACTTGCGTTTGAAGCGATTGGAGGATACGCATGTTTGTTCTTCGGATCCCGCAAAGCGCTGGTAATCTGTAGCTCATAAAGCCGAGGAACTGAACAGTGTATTCAGTTGAAGCATCGCTCGTACAGATGCACCCCACGTTTTTTCAGCAAGAAACCTCAGTACGTGTGTGATCATGATCACCACGACAGATCCAATGATGCGTTGTTGTGCCGTGCTCAGTGTGTGCAAAGAAAGTTCTGCCTTTCAAATAGTTATCAATCTATTGGTAAACCGGACACCCTAATACACTTTCCAAGACATCCAGTATGGCTTCATGCAATACAATATCGTATGCGCCTTTCACATCCAAAAACAGTGCCGCAGATAATCGTTTCAGGCTTTTTTGGTTGCACGGACGAGACCAGGTCGATGAAGTTATCAATAGCAGATCGCCGATGCCGAAGGCCCGTCATAGCATTATGCATGGCATATCTCGTGGTGCTCCAGGCACCACTCTAGGCGGGTCAAAATCGTCCTCTGCATCACTTTTCCGAAAAAGCTGGAAAGAGCGATGGGGCGATAAGGGGTCAAGACCAGGGAGACTTGACTGTTGTAAGCACAGGGATGAGGCGGAAGCGCGTTTTTCCGGGGAGGCCATAGTTTAATTCAACCATCACATAAATGGCGTCTTACTAACGGAAATCTTTTGCATATTTCATCGCTGGTCAGCGCACTTAATGACTACACGTGTCAGCGTGGTCGAGTCACCCCACTTGAGTGATCGCCAACTTATTCTTAGTCGCACAATATCACTCATTCATTCATCGAGTGCAGGTCCGGAAATGAGGTTGTAGTTGGGTTAGGAGAATGTGTTATTAATTTTGTCGTCCTCATTTGATGGATGCATATCTATACCAGACGCATACGTGAGCGCTCTCGCGTATCATTCCTTCACTGAAGTGCGGACCCCGGCAACCAAACCCGCGTACTGTGGCTCAGCTGAAGAATGGCCACGGGGGATCCCCTCGTCGGTAACGGTCGCTAACTATTTCATCTCAACAACTTGGCCAAAGCACGTGGGTCGGTGATTTGGGTGTAAAGGGTGTAATTTGTGTGGTATTGCGTGCCAGAACCGCGATACAACCAGAGGCACACCGCATCGGACGGCACTGGAAATCCAGACTATCTGACGTTCTTTTACGCGCGCTTACACCGCACAGTACAAGGGCGCCTCCATCGAAACACAACCGTCACGGCAGTGGTCTGGACTAGAACTCTCGCGTCAGCAGACGAGAGTCGCACCGTGACGGGAAAAATTACATCGCGTTACACAAGTCTTCGTTAGCTTAAACTAGCTCTCCGTTTTCCGTATACCACGTCCCCGCGATGCCCCGCTTACTCTCCTCCCAGCAGCAGGTGCTTCCAAGAAGATGCGTAGACGTCGCGCGCTCGACACATGAAAGGCGCAGGGGCATCATCGTACGTAGCCTTCCACACCCGCTGTGGCAGCCGGGACCCGGTCCTGACCGAGGAGAGGGCAGGACACACGGGCGAGATTCCTCGGACCACTCAATCTTATCCCGCACACCAGCCGCCGACGAGTCAGAACGCGCGAGGAGGGAGTGGAAGGAGTGTGGTGCACGCGGCGCCGACCCCCGAGCAGCAGCCGCCTCAGTTTCTGGCCGGCCCGCCGACCGTTCAGTCAGTGGTTGTGGTGCTTGCCTGTGGAAGAAGCAGCGAGCGGCCGCCGACAACGAGAAGGGTGAGTGGCTTTTTGCGCGCTTCGTGACTCCTTCCTCCGGGTACTACTTTATGTTGTTTTGATGTTTACTGACGTCACCGTCTCGTACCCGTTATGCGGCCCAGTTCTGGCCCGTACAAGGTTAGGTCATCGCGCATTTGACGCTCTTTTTGCTCGTGCGTCTTAGAAGCCGTGTGTTCAATGCACGCGCGTCTCGAGTGGTTTCACGGTCAGCTTGCTTCTGCGGACGCACGTTGTGCCCGAAAGAAAAAGGAGGCCGAAGAGCGTCCGTGCCGTTGCCAGTGCGCGTTCAATTATTATATACGATTCTCTTATTCTTAGTGATGCAAATGTACCTTCCAAACGGGGTAAGCGACAGGTGTGACTTTGTGCACCGGTAATAAGTGTTACCAAGTTCAGTATGAATGCACTCAAAGCTAATGTAGCCGTTAAATCATAGGTGCACGAAATCACATTTTTCGCTTACCGCGGTTATAATGAATAGATATTTCGGCAGCCTAAACGTAACCTAAATGACACTTCACGATGGGTCGGTATGATAACGACGTGGTAGGAACGCATGTGCGTCAATAACGGCAGAACTGGCATGCGGCGCTTTGTTAATTTGACTTCGAAAACTGCACACCCACCTGCCCCTATGTTGATGCTCCAACAGTGGTTTCCGTGACGTCACAAGAAGTCATCTGTCGTGCGGAAAGATGGACGGTGTTGTTTGCACACGTTATTCGGCGTACAAACCTGAGTTACTCTCACAAATGCGATGCGTATTCTTGACGGGTCGTTGGCCTGTTTCGCACAATCTGCCTCGTTCTTTCGCCGCTGTTTGCACGCCCTACAATTGAGATTGGCACGTCCGCTTTATTGCGTGAAGGTGCAGCTCGACGTTTGATTTCTGACTTGACGTTTGTGGGAGCATGCGATATGCCAATTTGCTCTGAGCCTCTCAGGCCGTAGTGGCTTGAACTGTCTTCAGTTCTGGCGCAATGTCTCTGTCGGTAGGATGTACACTTTTCCAAATTATTGGCAATACGTCCGGGTGTTCTTTTCATGCTTGCGCAAGTGCACATATATCATGAAATTTGCCAATAAAGCTCAGTTGGAAGTTAGCGATCTCTCTTCTTGTGTCGGTCAGCTCGGCCACCGTAATGCGCTATGCCGGTCGGAATTTGAAGCGCTTCCTTCCAACTACAAACCCTGTCAAGTATATCGGCTTGTCAGCCACGGTGGATCAGCACTTACGGCTCAGCTGCTGAACCGAAGGTCGCGGGTTCGATACCGACCGTGGCAGCTGCGTTTTGAGGGGGAGGGTGAAATATTGGAGGTCCGTGTACTGTGTGACGTCATACCACGTTAGAGAACACCAGATCATCCAAGCCCTCCACTACGATATGGCGCTTTCCGTAAACTGCGGATGTCCGCATCTTTCCGCATGATACTCCACATCATACGGCTTTCCGTAGTCCAATAATTGCGTATGTACGGATCCGTATATACGGAACGTTTCAGTAGGGTAGATTTGGGACATAATACCCCAATAATAATAATAATAATAATAATAATTATTATTATTATGTTATTATTATTATTATTATTATTATTATTATTATTATTATTATTATTATTATTATTATTATTATTATTATTATTATTATTATTATTATTATTATTATTATTATTATTATTATTATTATTATTGGTTAAGCGGCTTGACGCGATGATGCCGTGTAGATATCATAGGTATGAATAAATATCTGCAATTGGTATTATTTATTGATGATTAGATTGGCAAAAAATCACGAGCCCTGCCGTATGGCTCCTTTAACATTTATGTTTTCTTCTTGAGCTTGCTTGGGCGAGTCTCGTATAAAAAGCTCTACCTATGCTGTCCCGAAACTAACCTGATGTAACGTGGCACCACTGTAAATTGCAGTAATCTAAACGAGCGCTCTGGCATCTCTTTCGAGTTATCGTTACGTCGTATGGAAACCAGTGACGCTTTCATAAGTGGAGCTTGCTTCCAATGGCTAATAGCTACACAAAATACGCCAACAGGTTTCATCTGTCTACCAATACGTCCTATACGTCCTTGTCTTACGTGTCATCATGTGAATATACCAATGCCATCATATATCACGCATACGAATAAACGAGTGAATGTTTTGTGCATGTACTTTTCGGTAACTTGCTGCAAATATTCCCGTGGACATACGCCACAACAGTTTTGTTATTGCTATCGCCCTGTCGCAATTATTCATTCGCCATTCTTACAACGTGGCACGCTGTATACGTACGTGCTTATGCGACAAACATAACAAGAGATGACAGCGCACTAGCATGAGGCGCAGTATGAAACCACATCTCACAGCCAAATGTTGTCTTGTGCACTGGATAGGTATACATGGCAGAATACGATGAGATCATAACAAGCTTATCAGCCCGTGCATCAGTTGTGTGCCTGGATAAGGTGGTCCGGAACATGCCCAGAAAGGCACGGTAATTAGGCTTGTCGATCATATACTATCCGTAGAATGCCGTTAAACTGTCATCAATAAGAATAATTATAATATCTCTGGTTCCGCGTCTAACAACCATGATAATGACGGACGCCGTATAGTGGATGGCTCCGGAAACTTCGACCTGTGTTCTTTAACGCGCACTGGCATCACATTGGAGACGGGCCTCTGTACGCTGGAGACGCTGGAGCAATTGTCGCTAGAACAATACGTTGGAGCAATACGCTGGAGACGCTGGAAAAATCACGCTGGAGACGGGCCTCTATAGCGTTTCGCCCACGTCGAAATGCGATCGCCGTGGTCAGGATCGAACCAGTGACCTTCGGGTCGGCAGCCAAGTAAGTACCGTAGCCACCCACCGAGGCGGGCTCATTAAACGCTTGAAAATTCTACATTAGGCAAGCTGCTAGATGCGCAAATAATCGTTCCAAGGATCATATCGGCATAACGAGCTAAAAGCAAACGAAGGCCTTCTTGCCCCGGACGGTACTGTGCGTGAATATCAGCCACAGTTGATAGAAGCTGATAAGGCAGTCGAGAATAAAGAAGCGATAGTTCTGAAGATAACTGAGGTTGAATGATATATCTTCTATGTAGGCATATATTGCCTTAGCATGCTATTTTCGGGGTTATGCGCGAAATACCTTGCGTTTCTTCCTGCCGGTTTTAAGTAATTTTGTAGGGATGTCCCTGTGACGTGCGCTCAGCCTCATTCGTACATTATATCAGTCTCTATTTGTTCAGATAAACATTTTTTGAAAGATTCCCTGTTGTCTGGCCTTGAGTGTCGCAGTCTCCGAGATTGCACATTTCTACTGAAGTTCTGTCACGTACTATCTCGTTCGAGCCTGTGTAATTTTCTCGCTGCTAATTCTCAACCTTTTTTTTTCTGTACCTGTGGTAGGTCTATGCTTCCACTGTCACTTAACACATATACAGTCTTGTTCTTTCTTTGTCTGCTCGCTCGTTGCGAGCATATACCGCTTAGGCTTGGAAGTGCCACCAAATCTTTCAAAGGCTTCAACTTCCCGCGTGAAAGACAAGATTCCTTAAATATCATTGGTGCAGTGGAATAAATATAGGAAGGAAAACAGGGGCAGGAAACAGCGCTGCCTTTCAATTGAAAGTAGGGATTACATATGTATATGTCTACGCACTGCAATGGAACGCGAAAGGGGCCTTTATTCTACGAGGAAATGTTTTGGAAAAGAAGAGCGAAAAGAAAAGAAGCCGTTTCTTCGAGGAAAGCCATTGACTGATTTAAGCATCGGAATGGCAGCCCTTCACATACCTGATTGCGAGTTCTCGCTCTTCGGTCAACACTGTTATGCATAACCACAGGCTTGTTATTCACGAGCGTTAAAAATAGCTCTTTTTCGCAGAAATTGTGGCGTGGTTGGTTGTGAGCTAAAACTCGTCTTGTGCGCGACCGAAAAATCGAGAAAGATGCAAAGAAATACGAATAATAAAAAATCATTGGTCCGAGTGGGGATCGAATCCGCGCCTTTTCCGGGGCAAGCGGGTGTTCTACCGCGCAGCCACGCGCCCTCGTGGGAATACGACGAAAATTACTTCCTTTACTTGGAAATGCAGTGAAAGTAACCTTCACGACTTACAAACTCGCGCGTCCTTTATACACGCTTCACACTACGACATGAAATTTTACAGTAATAATGTGATGTGCAAACGAACATTGCCATCGGATCTCAGAACGTGTGATTATCGTAATGACTTCACGGATTAAAGCCGGTCTTCTCCCTACGCAAGAGACACACGTTACTGCGCCCGTTCCTTTAAGCCCACATAATGCGTGCATAGCAAGTTCGGAAAAAAAATCTCATGCGCGAAGTGTTTCAAGCAAAACATATCGCGTTCAACTCTCAAAGGCGAAGATTAAGGATTCACCAATTTTTTTCGGCATGTGCACGGTTGCTTCGCCAGCATAAGAGGGGTCGCATATTTGCAATGAATTCATTTGAAAGTTGGCAGTCTTTCATGTCACCGTCTTTTTTCCTGTGTTGGTTGCACCATATCTACGAAATTTAGTACGAACCAACTCGTTCGATGCAAGCTGTTCTCACTGGACCCGCCCACGTTGCCAGATATGCCTGCTCTAGATTGGCCTGTCTCGGGATGCTTCTTTTTCTTGACAAGCAGAGATACAGACGCGATATGAAGCGACTTTAGGTTTCTTTGGCGGCAGAGAGCATATCTATGCGTATATGCCCTTTCGTTGACACGGGCTACTGTTTCAACAACCCGAAACACGTCCCTCTCTTCAAGGCGAAGGCAAGACGCGCGTTATCCGGTTGACTAATCTTTCATCCCGGCAGCGCGCACTGGCTGGGTCGTCGACTAACATCTGCCCGCAGACTCATAGTTTCGGAATCGCTGCTAATGCGGGCACGGCTCGAAGGGGACGTGCCATGACAGTTGTCGCGTAACGGCAAAAGAGGGACGTTTTTTTCGCTCTCGCTAACCAAGGCCTTGCAATTGGAGGAGGGTGCTTCGGATGCAATGGGGGCGGTGTTTACGGTGACCCTCCGAGAGGAAAGTGGGAGGTGTTTCCTGTTACAACGAGAAACTCGCCCGGCCTCCCGCGTCGCCGCTTGCGTCGCAGATTCTCTGGTGACGTAAGTGACCAGAGAATGCACTTCTAGCGCATGCGCGATTCATTCGTGGATCGCTTCTCAAGGCGTCTGTTATACGGACTGTTACCTGCTTTTTTATTTTTTGCTGCTTATTAAACGGTCCTGTCACGAGTCTCAAGGCATCTGTGCATGATGCTGTTTTCACATTAGCCTTTTTTTCTGCAGCTTTGTCCCCTCTTACCGAGGGACTTCAACAAGCCTGTCACTTCGGATTCAAACGCGGTGTGCCCTTGAAACCATCGCGACGACATGGCAGCGGCTTCCTGGAACCTGATCCTGGTGGTGAGTGCGATTTACACTTCGTTGCGCAATGCTTCTTGTCGTCGCAACCGGCGCGTTGACGAGGTGCACCACGAGTGCTTTGCTCAATTGTCGACGCGTGCTCTTGCGGCGCAATTTCAAGTGGTTCTGTTTTCAAGCACAACTTAACTGTCGAAGTGCAGTGTATATCAGTGTCCCCGTATGCTCAACATTATTTTCCGTCTGCCGCGTTGCAAACGTGCTTCGTATTACCACACCATGTGGCGTTAGGCAACAGAGTAGCGAATAGTCTGACTTAAGAAACAGGGCCGACTGATAAGCTAGTTGATAAGCCATGGCACTGATAAAGCAGCGCACATAAAAATGTGTCCGTTCTTTTATATATATATATATATATATATATATATATATATATATATATATATATATATATATATATATATATATATATATATATATATATATATATATATATATATATATATATATATGCGTCTTTAGTGCGCTGATTCGTCGATTTTGAGGACACGAGACGTCTGTGTATGCATCGCGTTATGAAGAACGTTCGCTCAGTAAATTCCCAATATTCATATTATTTCTATGCGTGCAATCATAATTTCATATCTGTTATACGACTCAGACTGTTCGTTAAGAAGGAACATTTTTTGTTGATATAGAGACGCTAAAGACAACTTTTGCATCTAACGGGAAGCACTTGAGATTTACGAGTTTCTCATCAAGTATTCATTCGCTCTCTGTCCTTCTGGAGTTTTAGGCGTCATTGCGTAAGCGTACTGGCTGACACGCTTTGTACATAACTGTGTGTACATCATTTTGCTTGTTGTGCTCACTAATGGCTAAGAAAAAGGAAAATGCGTGGAGTTCTTGATTAACTGAACCTCTTGCGCAATAAATATGACTTCACTTGACTACATTTTGCAGCGTACTGTCACATACGAAAGCTTTGCTGAAGGCGTCACCATGTCGCACAACTCTTTTGACGCGTCACATTGTGCGAATAACTTCAGAAGTGCAATTTGTGTGTTTTATTGCTAAAATGAACACAATCGAAAACCAATGTCCATTATATCTCAAGATTGCGATTAGATTTTATTTATGCGAAACAGGGACAGGCATTTGTTCAGAATGAACAAATGGTATTCATTGCAATTTAGCTGCAAATAATTACTAAAGATACATAAGTCGACTTATTAGGAGAATATTTTTGTTGGAATGGAGTATCAAATGCTTTGCGATAATTTTGTCAAAAAATTAACGCATTTAGCCTTCAGGCAGCTTAGGTTGCCGTAGAAAAAGGTTTGGAAAAAACTGCATTATACTGCATTCATTGAGAGGTCGCTTATACCAGATGCATAA
This sequence comes from Rhipicephalus microplus, assembly GCF_043290135.1. NCBI lineage: Eukaryota > Metazoa > Arthropoda > Arachnida > Ixodida > Ixodidae > Rhipicephalus > Rhipicephalus microplus. The sequence goes on from NC_134708.1 coordinate 54,751,926, forward strand.
TTAAGGAAATACGACCGAGAATATTGTGCCTACGACATTTGTACGCAAGCTTTGGTACTGTTATTTTTCTGGTGGCAAACGTCTCAGTACTGCGACATACAATAGTTGTAGCAGTAATTATACAAATAATATAGCGTACTGTATATGGCTATAAGCAAAAGCGAAATTCGTCCGTCGCATATACGCGAAATTTGTGAGCGTGTCTACCACAGGAGTTGGATCAGGCCCACTAGTGAACTGCTGGATTATTTATTTATTTATTTATTTATTTATTTATTTATTTATTTATTTATTTATTTATTTATTGCCAGCTTGCTTTGCAAGTCATAAGCAGGAATGGGTTGTACGAAAAGCTAAAAGAAACAAAAGTAACAAACTGTGAATGCAAAATATGGAAAAAAAGAAAAAAAAAGTTAAGTGATCTGTCTTGAACAGTATTTACAGCATGTGAAATACTGAAAACATTGTATTATAAAAACAGTTTTGCAGGTGAAAATGCCGGCAAGCAAATGCTTGGATAACGAAGCAACAGAACAAAAGAAACAAGCCGTAGCTAAAAGAAAGTAATGACAGAGGAATGAAAAAAAAAAACGTGACAAAAATGCGCAAAACAGCACTTACTTGCTGAGCGCTCAGCACAGCAACAAAAAGAATAGGTTTATGTTGAAACACCTTCTGTCATAGATTAGTAAGAGTGTGGACAAACGACGATATTGTTAAGCTCTGCAGTGCATATTAAAGCAGTGCATTCCATTCACGAATGGCACGAGGGGAAAAAAATGTTTGAATATGTTGGTTCGGCAGGCACATTCAGTTAGTTTGAGCGGATGAGACGAGCGAGTAGGCCACCGGCCACGTGGTTTGGTGTACAAATCCTGAAAACGGCAAGAAGTTGTCTGCGGGCTCAAACGTATGTGCCATAGATATTGGCCAAGTTTCCCTACTAACCACTGGTCCAATAAAAAAATGTAGATTCACGCTTGGGGGGTCAACACCAATTAAGGTTCTTGATTGCACGTAATCGATAAGTGGAGATGACTTTTGTCAACCATCGCGATTAACCCAGCTATAAAGATTGAAGCAGTGCGTTTCAGCTTTGCTGGCTAACAATCGATACCATGCGCTTGGGCAGGTATATAATTTAACTTTTTCAGTTAGAATAGACAAGCGACCAGGTCATATTCCTTTCAAACACCGCCTATGGAGAACTAGGTGTAAGCGTTTGAAATCTATAAAGCGTTGCTTCAAGGCGCTCAATATTCCACTGCAAAAAACAATGTCATCACAGGCTAATTCATGTTTGGTATATTAACAATAATCCTTACTAGGTTGTAATTATTTATCTATTTTCCCTGAAGTCATTTTGCTCCGTTTCGATATAATCAGTATAAAATCTCTGTCTAGAAATACAGAGCAAATTCCTTATCGGTTATGTCCATTTCGAACAAGAAAAACTGGCACACTATAGCTCTCACTAAGCGGCACGTGGAGAGTTTCGTCGAACAGGGTGCCTTTCGTCGAACAGGGTGCCTTGAGTGAAATGACCGCATGCAGCAGTACACCGCGAATTGAAGTTTAAATGAAAACGAATTTATTGTGCTGAACTTTCCATAGATGCAAGCCTGATATATCGCGCTATTTTGTTAGCCCTTAGTTATACAAAAAGCAAGAACAAGTGTTATATAGATAGGTATGTGGGGTATAACATCGCAAAACCACTATTTTATTATGAAAGACGCCTATAGTGGAGGGCTCCGGAAATTTCGACCACCGGGGGTTCTTAAACGTGCAACCAAATCTGAGCACACGGGCCTACACAGCAAGAAAAAGTGGGGTAGACATTAGTGTGCATAGTATCTGAAAGGAATAGTGGATAATTGAAGTCCTTGCGAAGAGCCCTTTGCCACTTTGAAATTCGTGAACAAGCGGCAGCTGTTAATCACTGCGGAGTGATGAAATCCGACATGCTTCACCGTGGGCACAAACCGAAACGACGAGGATCGCAATTGCCGCAGCCTTCCGAGATGCCCAGAATAAGTGAGCCTTGTAAAATCAGTCATTGGTGTATACAGTCACGCTCAATATGAAATGCAACACGCCGGTTGTGGTTAAAGTGACCCCATGCCTGAACAGTAACATTACAAACGTCAAGTTGGTTCAGTAGGTACCGCTAATCAAGACTGTTTATTTCACCAATTTTTTTATGTACAGGTGCCGATTTGCTGTGTTGGTGCCTTTTTTCCACCCAGACAGCGCGTTCCAACTATTATTGTGTGTGATTTTACTTCACTTTCAGGCTGTACGGGCGGCGCTCGGAACGATGGCATTCGTGGCACACACAGGTTAACCAATGCACGCAGAACTAACAACGCTGCGATCGTAGTCAGAGACGCCATTCTGGTCGTCTGTTTTGGGTTATGTTTTGGGAGCTTCGATTTCACCGCCGACTGCATGGGCTTATCCTATCACTTCGCAAAATTACACCAGCGGCCGCTACTTAACAATGCCAAACTGGCAGTGGTGTATTCGCATGAGAGACAAATTCTTCGAGTTGGTCTGATCACGTATCGCTAATTAAAGAGTAAGTTACTTGATTATATACAATCACTACCATAATTATTGCCTCTAGTCATATCTATTGTGTCTAGTCATTGTGTATGTCTCTGCCATTGAAAAAGGTAATTATGGAGGTAGTGAGGACAGAGCGCATTTTTGTTTATTTCAGAAGATATTCGTAAACATTTCTCCAGAACTATGGCTGTAATTTTGTCAGTTTTGCTTATGATTTCGCACTGCAGCATAGAAGTCTCCTCAAGTGATCAGACGGCTTTATCACATCGCGTTAAGTTTTTAGGGGCGAATATCCTTAGGATGTGGGCTTGCGTGCCGTTGTCTGTCGTAGTCACCTCTAGTTTTAAAAGTGCTCACTAGGTAACGCTGCGGCGCTTGCTTCCACCACCAGCTCGTTCACGCGGCAGCAACTCGAGAGCTGCGGGCGCGAGTTCATGGACGAAGTGCGCAACCGGGACCCATGACCTTCATTCGGGGCGTATGCCCAACACGGTGCAACACTGGCAAGAACGCTGCAAGGAACTCATTGCCATGATTCGCCAGCTGGGCAAACCGCTCGCGTTTCTCGTGCTTTCTTACGTGGAAGTACACTGGTACAGGCATCTCGAAACTCTGGAGCACCTGCGAGTAGGATTCAATGTTTACCGATGTACCTCCGGAGCTTCACCCACTCATCATCGTCCACTCTGTGGATATTCTGTGACGTTTCATTCGTTAATAATCAAGGTGCTTTGTCTGTATTGTATCAAGTATACAAATTCAAATTGTTATGCGTATCGTTCCACACACTTTATTTTGTTGCCCCGCGTGAATTGGTGGTTCGCGGTGTTTTTGATAAACGTACTTCGTACTCAATGACATGTGCAGCCATAAGAATATATCGAATATGTAATTCTGCATTTACATTTTTCATCAGGTATTGTAATTTTTACATTTTGTTTATTATGCATCGCAGCATTTTTGCGTATTATTAAGAGCGGTATGTGAACTGCGTGCAAGTGTGCTTGTCATATTTTTTTTTTTTTTGCTACTAATCTTTCGTTTCGTCTTCAGTTTCGTCGTTTCGCCTAAAGGCCCCTGGTTAATTTCCAGGTTTAGGCACCGAATTGTAAAAAGCAGAGACTGACGACATGCCTGCTTTCTTCCTCCCCCTTTAGCGACACCCCTAATGATGATTATAGGCGCGTGCTGGAAGACCGTCTACGTCTTCCATTTTCGACACTTTCGTAACCAGAAAAGAGTAAATTGAATAATATTGACTTGAAATAAAACTCAACAGGAATGTATTCTGTGCGTGGCCTTGCGATTACTGCAAGCCTATCGCACGGGCATCGAAGTACTATTTCATAATAACTGTTACAACCATGCTTTCCGTGCAGGTTCTCTTCTTGTTCACGTGTGCATCTGCTGCTGGACAGCAGGTGAGATATGCCTTCGTCTTATTGAGAATACAAGCTTTGTAAAAAGTTATCCCGAAATTTCATGTAATGAATGTTGGAGTAACCTTTTTGTTTTCGAATGTTTATGTGCTGTTGCGTCTCATTGTTCACAGCAAGCATTGTTATATGTGCCCGGGAACTGGTGATTTGTTGTAGGCTTTAGGATGAGTATTTTTTTTTTGTAAATCTTTTGCCACGAACGCCAACGTGTTTTTTTTTCATACTGTATAATCGTCATATCAGAGTTAATATATTGCTTATAGGTTCCAGCATCCCCCCAAAAAGACGCTAAAAGTGAACACGACACTGTAGATCCCAAGAACAATGTCGCTAAGCCTGAGAGGCTAGAGAAAAACAAAGGAGGAAGAAAAGAGAACTTGGTTTTAGAACACAGCAAGTGAACTCGGTCTTGATAAGTTGTATGCATTTGCTTAGTATATCTATTATCTCAAGTTCAACGCGAATTAAAGGTATATCACTGTTGTGTTAAAAACAACTTCACCGTTGTCTGCCTGGGGGACTGCAGCTTTGTCAAGTCGATGAAAGTTGGACTTTTTATCCAGTTCTCCCTTTTTCGCCTTGTGTACGAAATGGTGAAAATAAAAGTTTTTGGTAGATTGATTAATTTATTTATTGATTTTTTATTGATTGATTCATTTATTTATTTAATGTGAATGTAACTTCCGGAACAGCAAACAACTGTAGCTGCATGTTGTCACTTAATCATAGGGAAGTATCAAATCATTTTCATTAACTCTGTTCCTACTTGTTGCAAAAAAATCTGTCACCCAACCAATCGCTTGATCAATCAGTCAACCAACCAATCAATCAGTCAATCAATCAATAAGTTTCTTCGTGTATTAAACATACAATGACCACTCATTTTGAAGAGTTAGAACTTCAGGGCCCTTTTAAACGCCATGGCAGGGGTCCGTCTTTTACAATAGTGGTTAGTATGCAACTACAAGGCAAAGAAATGCAAAGAATTATGAGTACATGTAAATATTACTGTAGATTATTTACGAATGCAGGAAAAACCAGAACCAAACGAAAGAATCTTGAAACTCTGAAACTTGAAATATCATTGACAAGAACTATGAAACATTATAAACTGACGTAGATATGTCGTCGGTTTAGAAAATATGTGACAGGCTTTCATTGTTTCCTTTTTATGTTCAGGGTAGCCGGAATGCAGCGGCTCCGTTCTCCGTCGGCGGTGAGTCCTCGTTTCGAGCGAAGTCACCATGTTTTTTTTTTCTTAATATTTTGCAAATAGGTTCGCTAGGAGTGCATTTTCCTAGATGGAACTGCTTGGTGATTACATGAGTGTGAGTTACCAAATGTTGTCATTCTTCGTGAATTGACTGCTGAATGCTGATGTTCTTCAGGAAGATTCTGTGTTGTCAGGTGCGTGTGAAAAAATTCATATGTAGTATGATGCGGCGCATGTCGTAGTATTGTTATATATGTATTCTCTATGAGTGTTTTACTACAACATCTTTTAACATTGAAGGCAATATTCAGTTTTCGGTTAGAATTAACAATTTCGTTCGAACCTGATGATCGCTCACTTGACCGGCATGTTTTGGCCAGGCTGGGTCTATGTACGACTAATATTTTCATATTATAAAGTATTGTGCAAACTAGTCTAATGTGGAGCTATGCGGTGGCAGGACAATAATAAAAGCCGCGCAAACGTCAAAACATGCGCCTAAGTTTCTTTTGAAATGGTACCGTGAAGTGAAGTGTCAGAAAATCATTCATTTCTGTGCGAGGCAGCAAGTAATTGATTATTGGTTTCAAAGAATAATATTCACCAGTACACTATCTGAATTTAATCATGCTACAAAAGTACGGGTGCGTGTGCGTTGCTAAAAAACTCGCTGGTGCTCTGATGTAACTAGGATTTCTTTATTGAACCTCCCGTTAATGTCACTTTTTTTTCAACAATTGTTATAGCTATTGTATTTGAACCTCCATTTTCCTATTTATCTCCTGTAATGTTTAGATACCCGGTTTTCCCGTTACCTAGCCATGGTGAAGCTCGGGTTGATTTATTTAGGAGTACAATAAATCTCTTGCGCATTTATACTGAGTTTGGGCTGCTTGCGATGGGTCTGGTTAAACACGCATGTGAGTTTTCTTCCCCCAATATAACCTTTTAGTTCAACAGTTGCTTTTAACTATAATACTAAGCTTTTTTTTTCTTTTTTTTATCGGCTGAGACATCAAAATTACAAACGTACCTCCATGCACAAGAAAATGCCTATGAGATTGAGTTTGAACACGTAACACTCCAGAACGTATTGAATATTTTTGACAAAACAGGAACGAATAAAAAAAAAGGATTGGGTTCGTCGGACACAAGGTGTCCGATCTTCAGCACCGCAGGTGTCGCAACGAGTGCTGTCAGCCATCACTATACGAAGCGATTATGACTTTGTGAAAGCCACACTTAGCCAAGCGGCATAGCATAGTGGCCTTTCATTGGCGGTGTCCAGTTGGTATTTTAAATTGTAGCAACGCGTTCAGATGGTGTTTGCAATTGTTTTGGCTTCTTGGTGTATTCAGTGTTGAGTGCGAAATGTTCTTTGCGTTTATTCAAAGCATGGCAGCTGCATCAGGCCTTGAGAGGGGTATAGCCCCTTCTTTAACGCCTTGGAAAGCTGATCGAGCCATTTTATTGGCATTTGCGTTGTTAACCCCACCGCAAGGACGTAAATTGTCTAGATTTGTAACTAAACATACTTGGTCTGCCAGTGGCGTTCTTGCTATTGCGTTCATCAAATGTACACGGCTACACGCAAATGCGTTGCTACTGTTTACATACGTTACGTACGTTTACGTTTACGTACGTTAAAGAGTTCGTTTCGCAGAAATGCCGGCGTCGGCATTGTTGGTTGCGAACGAAAAAATCATCTAATGCGTGACAGAAAAATCGAGAGCGATGCGAAAATTCTACATCACAGTGGGGACCAAACCAAAGTCATTTAGCTTCGAGTGAGAATCGAACCCACCTTGTTTGCATGGCAAGTGGATGTTCTCCCTCATGGCCACTCGCCTACTTGTGAATACAGTGAAAATACCTTCCACTGCTTGGAAATACAGTCAAAGTAACTTTCATGCCTTACAAACACACGCGTCCTGTATACGTGTTTTACAGTGCAACATGAAATATTGCAGTAATAATGCGTGATACAAGCGCCCATTGCCAGTGGGCGTCAGAACATGTGAGGTATCATAATGACTTCGTGCTTTCAAGCCAGTCATGCACTACAACAGGCACACGCTCTACTGCGCCTGTTCCCTTAAAGCCACGTACGTGGTGCATGGCAAGTTCGGAAAGGTTTCATGCACTTAGTGTTTGAAGTACGCATTAGGAACAGAGTATCGTTATCGCGTTCAACTCCTAAAAGCGAAGCTTGAAGGTCCAGTAATTTTTTTCTTTTGATACATTCCATTTCAAATCTTTTGTTTGAACTGTCGTTTTAATGTACAGAGTAAGAATCGCTCACCCGGGAGAAGTACTTTGGTTTGGGCTAGTTGGTTCATAGTGCTCACATAGAAAGGGCAGCGCAAAAAACTAATCAAGGTGCTTCTTTTTCCCGAGTTTTTGCGCTGCCCTTTCTATGTGATCACCCTGGAGAGTTTTAGAAAAAGCATTAGGCGCTAAATGGCATTTAGCTGAATGCCATTTGATTTGTTCCAGTGGTGCAGCGCAAATGGAAATACATCTTGAGGAATTACGTCACTTTCATTTTAAATGCCGACGTGGCACATGATATCAGCTGTTCTGCATATGTCGGCTTCTTCGGCATGCCGCAGTACCCATCATGTTGTCCAGTATTACAGGTTTTGTTAAACTATTTCCAACTCATTTTGGTTACAGGGAGCAGCAACGGCGCGCCGCAGGGATCGTCGGGTGGTGCCGCGGCGGGCCTGGAGCACCTTCAGGTGGCACCTGACCTGAAGCAGGCGCTGTCGTTGCGGCTTCCCCAGGACTTCCTGCGCGACCACCTGGGAGACTATCACTTCCAGAACCCGAGCATATTTCTCAAGGCTCTGCTACACCCGACCTACAAGACGCGAGACCGCAAGAACCGCCACGACTCCTTCGAACCACTCGACTATATCGGATCTTTCGTCATGGACTACATCGTGTCGAGGTCAGTGAACTTACCAGGACCCGCCGCGGTCATCTAGTGGCTAAGGCACTCAGCTGCTGACCAGAAGATCGCTGGATCGAATCCCGGCCGCCACGGCCGCGTGTTTGATGCTTGTGTCGTCAGGTTTAGATGCACGGTAAAGAACCCCAGGTGGTCGAAAATTCCGGAGCTGTTCACTCATAATCATAAGGTGGTTTTGGACATTAAACCCCAATATTTATTATTTGTATTAGGTATTGTCTTAGGATCGTGGTACTGATGGAGGCAGCAGTGGGCACGTTCAGGATTAAACTTTTTTATCGTGAACTTACTTACAGCGCAACACCATAAAAATACAGGACAGAGAAGGAGTAAAAGAGAAAGAAAAGACGACTTCTTCCCTGTCCTGTATTTTTTCTGGTGTTGCGCTGCAAGTAAGTTCACGATGGATCCTAATCAACTGGCCCAACTTACCGTCTTAAACTTTTTATTTGGGTGAACCCGCGTCAGGGAAATGAAGAGACACACTACAAGCGATGCATGCTGCACACTGATAACGGTGTAAGCATCGGGCTGTCGATAATGTGATTGACGGTAAGGTGCCTTGGCATTTATACACGTGGGCGTTTATACACGTGGGCGTTTATACACGTTGGCATTTATACACGTTGGCATTTATACACGTAGGCATTTATACACGTGGGTTTACACTCCAGAGCCTTATCACTAGTGCTCGAATAAGCTCTCGAATGAGCTTGACTATACACGCCCTGCGCGTAATCTTTACAGAAGGAGCTCAAACAATCGCGAAACTTCTAAAACATTGCGGCGTGTTCTGCACCGAGCGTTGCTTACAGTCCTTACAATGTCACACACATAACAAGGAAACAACAAACACTCGTGGCATTATGCTAATACGTTTCTCTCGCTTCATTCTTCATTTTCTATGCTGGCATAGACAGTGGCCGAGGGGAGGTAGGGAACCATTGGCTTGTTTCTGCCTAGAAAGATCACGACGGTGTAGTATCAATCATACGCACTGTATGTGAACAAAGCATAGAAGTTTTTTGTTATCTAGGTGTGACAACTTGCCGACGACATTAGAAGCCAGCTCGAACAACTCGGTTCCTTCTCATTTGCATGAAACTTTGCACCAAGAATGCTTGTAATAAATGCATTTGCAAAAAAAAATGTCAGATGAGGCCCAGGAACAGACTATCATTTCATTCTCGCAGACATTTTTTTGCTAACTACTTCAGGGGATTGGCTAATAAGTGACAGAATATACGACACTGTTTTCTTTGTGTGTGTGTGTGTGTGTGTGTGTGTGTGTGTGTGTGTGTGTGTGTGTGTGTGTGTGTGTGTGTGTGTGCGTGTGTGCGTGTGCGTGCGTGTGTGCGTGTGCGTGTGCGTGTGCGTGTGCGTGTGCGTGTGCGTGTGTGTGTGTGTGTGTGTGTGTAAAAGCTAATATGAAGCGGGATCCTTGTGCATAGCAGTGCTACTGGAACGCATGGCAACAAAGCGAACATCACGCACACCCTTTGAAAGTAAAACCAAGCCAAATATGTCCTTCCATCATGTAGACATGTAGAGCACAGTTCAGACATGAATTTAGAAAAAAAAATGGCACGATCGATGAAAACACACTGCAGTACTCTACTACCCAGGAAAGATATCTATACACCGGTGTCCTACTTTGAAACCCGCGCATGCGCACCCACTGCCTGTAATCAAAGATTCCTATAGCACGTTCGTAGCCATCTTTTGTTTTTGTTTTCATTTGTTTGGACATGGTGGGAGTAGAGCGATGTTGAGTGGAGGGGCTTATTTACTTTTCATGCATGTTTGTGCGTGTGTTTCTATAACACGCCTCAACCCTCCCGCCCGCCCCCTTCTTGACTACCTGCCCATCTCCTGCTACGCCAGTAGCTCCTAGTCCTAATGCGACCTATGCTCCGTTTCATACATCGGGTGCAATACTTCGGAGGCTAGTGAGACTTATAGTAATAAATGCATTTGCACCAAAAAAAATAAAGAAAAATAGTCGGATGATTTTATCATTCGTAATAGAATTCCTTTTCGTCTTTAGCCTCAGTAATAACTGAAGGCGCTCTGTGCCTCAAATATAGGCAGACCCCATTGTACGGTTATCCAAATGTTGTCTTAGACCAAAACTTGAACCACAACTATTGTTGTCAATAAGTTATCAAGTCTCTGAAGAAGGTCACTCACCGGTTGGCTTCAGCAATCACTCAATGACTTAAGTACGTATGTGTCACCACAGCTGTCTTGAAGAGTCACGCGTTTTAGTTCGCGCTCTGCATGACCGATCGCTACTAATTAGCATTGTTTGCTCTCTTAATAACCATTTTCTCTAACTTATTTGTATGTGTAGCTACGGTGTTTTTATTGCGAATACTTTTATATGGCCACTCTGGGCGTGTTTTCACTGTTGGCGTCGTCGTTGCTGTCGCTATCATGTTCCACATAAAGCACTAATTGATAACATAACCTCACGCGTCGTATGTTCAACCCGTGGGTAAACGTGCGTAAATGGAGGAATTAATGTAATTGAAGCACAGATCAAACAAAACAAAAATGCCTGCCCTCAACTTGGTCACCTGATCACATTTCCCTCGTCCTGACATGCGCGAGGACGTAGAATGGCTCCCTCAATGAAATAAGCTGGAAGCTCCTACGTAGGGCGAGCTTCCAGCTTTCATTATTCTTTGTCCTCTTCAACGTAATGTTGACCTCGTTTCTACAATAAAAAATGTGGTGCCTGAGACCTGACTTGTCAAAGCTTAAGCGGTGCTATTGTTTCGAAGCGAGTTGTTTTATGTTGTTCGTTAAGCATTACGGGTCACTCCCTCCTCTCATTTTGAGAAGGAAGAATCATATAATAGTTTTGGGACGTTAAACCCCACAAATCAATCAATTTGGGCGGTGAAATATTGTTGACCCTTCGCGAGTTGTTCGCTGAACCACCCGACGAACTATAAAAGGGTGCATTGCATTCTTTCATCTACAATCGAGAGCCTACCGCACGTGCGGAAAAAGGCAGCTCGCAGACGCACGGAAGCAAAAAGATGGAAGAAATAGAGAAGCCTTTTGTATGGACATCCGATCCTTGCAAGCAAAAAATCTAGCTTCGAAATGGCAGACAGCATTTTTGTCGCTATTCGTAGTCGTCATGATGCTTTCTGTTGCGGCCACGCGTCAGTCTGTGGTTCAATGAAAAAAAAAAATAAAAAATAAAATGCATTAGTAATCGGAGATCTGACGGAACATCCCGATCTTTTCTAACGTCACATTTATTCAATCATAGCATTGCAGCCGCCCTTCTTCTTTTCCGCCCGCGGCTGTTTTGGTGAGCGCCACTACGTGCTGATGCGGTGGGAAGTGACGTAGTGATTTCATGTCGTGATTCAACTACTAAATCATTCCCATATCGGCACTTAGACCTATGCTAGATTTATCCTCAGGCACCTCTATACGTCGACCATAAATAAAAAATGGGTATTTCAACAGTGTTGGAGGGCCCTTTTAGCGAGCGTCTCGGACACAGAAAGGTGGTTCGGTCTCACTTGAGCAGCAACTGTGAACTTCAATTCAGACGATGTGCTCGCCATTGCTGCCTTGCGCGTTGTCTCAACAGGCATCATCGGTCGGCTCTGTGTACCTTTTTATACGTGCTGCCTTTTCTACGCGTAGACAGTGTGCTCACAGAGCATCTCTTTCTGGCGCGGCCGTATTCTGTCCTACACGAACGTTTCTAGAGTTACGTGATGTCAGATCCAAAAGAGTTAGTTGCCAGCCTTGCTTCTTATACTATCAATTTGTTACTATCGCATTCATGGCTTCGCTCTTGTGTTGAAACTGATCTTTTTTCTTTGTATGTTCATGTACAAGGTACGTGCTGATGCACGCTCGCAACAAGTCCCAGCATCACATGGCTGAGGTGAAGGCGTCCGTGCTACGCCAAGACTCGCTGGCCTACTTCGCCGTCAAGAACGACTTCCACAAGTACGTCTTCGTCGACAGGCCAGTCGAAAAGGCATCGCTGAGGGAGTTCGCCGACGGTCTTCGCAACATTCAAGTACGCCATGGCAACTCCGTTAGAAACAAACTTAGAGCGCGATATAGCTGGTATTTGCATAGGAAGAGCTCAATGTTTATTTTTTAGTTTGTTTATTTATTTGTTTGTTTGTTCGTTTGTTTGCTTTTTGTTTGTTTGTTTTTTGTTTGTTTGTTTGTTTGTTTGTTTGTTTGTTTGTTTGTTTGTTTGTTTGTTTGTTTGTTACAAAATGCTTAGAGGCATCGAAGAGTCTTTGTGTAAGGGGCTGTCAGATACGGAAGTATACAATGTAAGAACTCAAATGTAACAATAAGGTAGGATTAATATCATGAACCATGCAAGCGCAGCGAAATAGGCGTAAGTGCAACGTTACTGGCGCTACAAGATAAATTAAGTGCCATGATGCTACCGCATGAGTAAAGCCCAAAAAAGATAAATGTACGGCGTATTAGACACCCTGCCGTGGTGGTCTAGTGGCTAAGGTACTCGGCTGCTGACCCGCAGGTCGCGGGATTGAATCCCGGCTGTAGCTGCTGCATTTTGGATGCAGGTGAAAATGCCGTAGGCCCGTGTGCTCTTATTTGGATGCACGTTAAAGAACTCCAGGTGGTCGAAATTTCCGGAGCCCTCCACTACGTCATCTCTCATAATCATATGGTGTTTGGGGAAGCAAAACTCCGCATAATATTATAATATTATGATATTATATAAGTATCACTGAACCTCAAAAAATGAAACCAACTAAGTGCTATATCATTTGCCAACATGCAGTTATTGATGACGGAATGTCTGGCATGCTTTCGCAATATTTTTGCATAGTCATTCCAACTGCTGCTTCACTCGATCGATGTGTTTACGTTCACAGTTCATCTCTCTTACAAAGTTTTGTATTTGTCTTTCTTTCGTGCGCAGAATCTGTCAGATCTAAAGTACGCGAAGAAGAAACGCAGCTTTGTCTACAAGTTCTTCAAGTCGGTCATGGGTGCCATTTTCGTCGACAGCGGCTACGACGTCCAGAAGGTCGAGCCAGTACTACTAAAGATGATTCGGAAGGACATTGACCTTCTCCTGTAGGTCAACGATCATCGCCAGTGATCACTGAGCACTCGTTAGCTCATTGGAACTGTCTATAGACTTGCGCTTTTTTTAATCACCTGCAGTGCCCCAGTCTAGACAGAGTGTATGCTTTTCGGATATTGTTTCGACTGTGTCGGGGTCCGTGAAGGGGTTTCATGAGGGATAAACGGCTTAAGGGGCCACTAAACAACTTCGAGTTCAAGGGCTGGGATGTTTTCTCACGTTTACTGCCCTCAGTAAAGGCGCTATCTCTCCCTCGCCACTTAATTCTTCATGAAACACGCGGATAATATCAGCAGTTAGTGTTCAATATGTTTTGAATTCGCGTTTACCGGCTACATGTTGTTACATCCACTTATGCAGTCGACGAAGCACAAAAGGAAGTTTATGCAGTTACTCATGCTTAGGAGTCATGCGAGACAAGGCAGAAGTGGCATGCGAGTGCGTGGAAAATCACGGTAGGCGACAATTGACAATTGACATACCTTGTGTATAGATCAAAGAGAGCTTATTTCCTCATGACCTAACTGGAGGACGCTGCTGGCGTCATAGTGTGTGTCGAAAAATGTGGAAACGCCAGGAGAGAACAACCGAAACGTTCTTTGTATTTTCAGGGGCTGCTTAGGGACCCTATAACAGGGCTGTTCAATTTAGCTCGTTGCTTTCAGATGTTCTGATCCTATATCTGTGAGGTGGCAATATTAAAAATGTTAATGGCGTGCCAGTGCAAGAACACAATGCGCTTGCTTGTCAGCCTGATTGATTGAATCACATAAGTGCTCACGTTGGCTTATTCAGCTCACTGTAACGGGAAGGGGGCTGTTGTTGAATTCTAACTAGAGTACTCACTTAGCTACCAGACGTGGTCAAAGCCTTTACAATTAAAGTTTTCGCATAAAAAAATGATAGGTGGAATGAATGACTTCTTATATCACAGATATACGGGGAAAATTGCAGTGTTATACCTATATTTATTCGTTTATTTTAAACTACCTTACAGACCACACTGGAAGCATTGAGTAAGGAGAGCATCACAAAATAAGCAAACAACCAAAGAAAGCAAATACGTGAGTGCCAGAAGAGTATACAACAATAACGTTCTGCCAATAAATAAATATAATTAAGTGGTGAAGAATACGAAGATTTTCAACAAAACAAATGGTCAATAGTTTGAATTGTTACAAAATGAGCGGTGCAATGGTCACGTAAAAGGAAATCACACACACACTTAAAAATGCGCATAGCATAGGCACACACAAGAACATCGAAGAGTAAAGTACTGAAGACTGCCGAACAGTTGTAAAGTTAAAAAAAAATAGCAACAGTACTGAAAAACACCTAGCGAGAAAAGCAAAAATAAACAAAGACAATTCCACGGGCGCACACAACAGCGACTCGCACTGTCAGACGAAGTGTTTTGACTTGTTCCGAGTACTTTGTTATAAATAACTGTGTTATATTGCTCAATCATTTGTCTGTATGCAAAATATTGAATGTCATGAAAACTGCCAACCTATACCTTAGAGTTTCAGAACTCAAAGCTGTGTATACGAGAGTCATTCTTTTCATTCACCATAGCAACACAGGAACGTCGTGCCACCTTTTTTTTTTTTAAATACTCGCAGTGTGAACTACGACACGCGGAGGTTGCTTAGGCACACTCATACAAAATGCCTGTCGCGATACAAGGAGTCATCTTTCACTGACAATGACTGGGCCTCAGCTGAAGTGGTAAATGTCATAATATACATGAAATGGAAAGCGAAAGAGCTGCTGCGAAGGACTGCTAGAGTCTGTTATAGTGTGCAAACGGTGGTCGTAAAAATAGATGAGGTGTTACGACTGCGATTGTGCTATTAGCTCGATACTTTTCGAAACAAGTTTGTACACACTATCGATAAGCTCTGGACCAACAGTGCACCGGGAAGAACATAATTGACATGTTCTGGGAAAAACATTTTAACTCTAATCAAAGTAAAGTACGCGAAAATGCTTAAAAGAACACCACGTTTCGGAACCGACTGGGTTCCCTGGGGGGGGGGGGGGGGGGGAGGGGGCTGTGGCAACGTTGCAGCAGTGTCTTGAAGACGTTCGCCGGGCGCTTAATGACCACCTCGTTTTGGCGCAGAGCGTAGTCTGTGTTCATACACCGGTGGAAGAGTTCCGAGAGAACGAATGGTATTTTGGGCCGTGTTTTCACGTACTTTACTTTCAGGGTAGCCAGCCGGTCTGAGAACTGGCTAACCTCCCGGTCCTTCTTTTTCTCCTCTCTTGGTCGAAGTTAAAATAGCTTTCCCAGTTTACCTATCCAACCAGGCAGTCATCTGTACCAGTGGCGTAGCAAGGGGGTGGCACGATGGGCGCGTGCCCCCAACCCACCGCAATGTTGTTTTTTCTCTGTCATGGCATACAGAGCGAAAATGAACACTTCAAGGAGCCCCCTCCCCCTTCAGAAAAAGAAATGTCTGACTACGCCACTGTTCTGCACTGATATTTCTAATTACGATGTTGATCGTCCATCCTGAGACGGTGAAAAAACGGTGTATTCAGTTTCGTTGCCTAAGAATGCAAGAATGCGTACCGTCAAGCTTCAGGCGTTTGGAAGGTGGAGACGTTTCAGCATCGAGAAGTGGTTCTTTTTTTTTAATCTGTACAAGTTGCATTAAAAGGTAGGTCATGAAAAAATTCTGCAGAAAACGAAGGGAATGTACAACAACCAAGCTTTGTGGTAGATTTGTGGTAGGTAATACTGCACTTGAACACTACGTCTACTTAGGACAGGTAATAATCACGGAGCCGAACCACGAGATTCAAGTAACTAGAAGAATAAGAGAGGGGTGGAGCATATTCGGCAAGCACTGTCAAATTATGACTGGTAGATTGCCTCTTTCCCTCAAGAGGAAGGTATCTAACAGCTGCATTTTGCCGGTACTTAGCTACGGAGCAGAAACCTGGAGACTTATAAAGAGGGTTAAGCTTATATTGAGGACGACGCAGCGAGTGACGGAAAAGAAAATGATAGGTGTAACCTTAAGAGACAAGAAGAGAGCAGAGTGGATCAGGAAACAAACCGGGGTTCAGGATATCATAGTTGAAATCAAGAAGAATAAATGGACATGGGCCGGGCATGTAGCGCTTAGGCGGGATAAAAGCTGGTCCTTAAGGGTAACTAACTGGATCCCCAGAGAAGGCAAGCGGCCTATGGGGAGACAGAAAGTTAGGTGGGCAGGTGAGATTAAGAAGTTTGCGGGTGTAAATTGGCAGCAGCAAGCACAGGACCGGGTTGACTGGCGGAACATAGGGGAGGCCTTTGTCTTGCAGTGAACGTAATCAGGCTGATGATGATGATGATAATAAAAAGTTGCATCGTTCAAGTAATGTTATATTCCTGTATTAAATTAGTTATTCCTGATGAATGGAATCTTTTCTGGGTAAGTTGAAATTTGGTTGCCACCTCTCCGTGGTTGCGGCTGAGTCACGCGTAGCGATGACTAGACGAAAAAATGGAAATGTAAAACTTGCCCGTACTCCAACGTCCCCATCATTGTGCCACACACAAGTCGCACCAAAACACGCACATCTCAGTGCTCACTCTCTTCAAGCGACATCAATGGGCACATTGAAATCGCTCTTGCGACATCACATTGACTGAGCACACATTTCCTGCCACCCTGCCTCAACAGCGTTCTCAGCGAGGTTAAATATCAGAGAGACTGTTTTGTTTTGCTAGCATGCCTGATTTGAGACAACGTATCGCGAGTTGACTTTGCTTTAAAAAACAAGACAAATTTGGTGTTTCCGGTGATACTGCTCATCAGTCTGCTCAGAAACGCGATGCTCGACTGTGTATCGTACTAATAAGAAACATAGGTCGCCACCCTTTTCATACATACGTTAACGTCGTCGATAAACACACTGATAGTGCCGAAATTAGGCTCATAAACTCCCTCTTTTTGCAGCGATTCTCTTACGATAAGGTCATTGTCAGACCTATCAATCACCGTTCATGACTTATACATCGCATCTATAAAGTTGATAATGGATGATCTCATTGGTGACGCTTGGTGTCAGCGATAATGACTTTGACCACTAATTAGCTCTAAGAGCGCCTGAAGGATTATGGGTTCATAAAAAGGGATCGCTGCATAATCACATCTTCTGATTTTCACAATCTGAATTTTTTTTTCTAGAGAAGTTTTTGTACTTTTGAAAAGAATGTTTTGGGGCCAACATGAGTTGTAACTGAATCGAGGATAATGAATTATTATCCGAACCGTAGCTAACCGTAGCTAACAAACCGTAGCTAAAATATTGAGCGCCTTCAAGCAACGCTTTATAGATTTCAAACGCTTACACCTAGTTATCCATAGGCGGTGTTTGAAAGGAATATGACCTGGTCGCTTGTCTATTCTAACTGAAAAAATTAAATTATATGCCTGCCCAAGCGCATGGTATTGATTGTTAGCCAGCAAAGCTGGAACGCACATCTTCGATCTTTATAGCCGGGTAAATCGCGATGGTTGACAAAAGTAATCTCCACTTATAGATTACGTGTAATCAAGAATCTTAATTAGTGTTGACCACCCAAGCGGGAATCTTCATTTTTTTATTGGACCAGTGGTTAGTAGGGGAACTTGGCCAATATCTACGGCCCATACGTTTCAGCCCGCAGGCAACTTCTTCCCATTTCCAGGATTTGTTCACTAGACCGCGTGGCCGGCGCCCTACTTGCTCGTCTCATCCGCTCAAACTAACTGAGTGTGCCTACCGAACCAACATCTTCAAACAGTCTTTTTTTCCCCTCGTGCCATCCGTGAATGGAATGCATTGCTTGAATATGCACTGCAGAGCTTAACAATCAATCAATCAATCAATCAATGAAGCTTTATTTTCATAAATAGATATATGCAATTACAGGGATTATTTGGACCGATAGCCTAAAGTGGCTAGTGGACGGTCCAATACAATGTGCAACATAAAAAAGTGTACAGGTCAGCTCTGAGGTAACAACATAAAAAAAACAATCATGTGATACAGATAACACAGTAATACATTTTTTCTTGCAGATATGCATACTTATTAGCTTGCAGCTAGTTTCTATACATAGGCACTTATTAAAAAAATACAATGAAAATCGAATCACACACACATGCTTACATGTCTTGACTCCACAGAAAAAATGATTTACATGCCATGCTGAAATTACGTGCCGTTTTAATCTCTAGGGGGACCGTGTTCCATATTTTTGTTCCACTAAA
This sequence comes from Rhipicephalus microplus, assembly GCF_043290135.1. Classification (NCBI taxonomy): domain Eukaryota; kingdom Metazoa; phylum Arthropoda; class Arachnida; order Ixodida; family Ixodidae; genus Rhipicephalus; species Rhipicephalus microplus. Next base: position 54,770,494 of record NC_134708.1, read on the forward strand.
CTGTATCAGTCTTTCTCCGTAAACATTAAAACATTTGGGCAGATTGAAATTACCATTCGAAGCATGTCGCGTATTGCGTTTAGGAATTGAAAAAAGATCAGCAGGCAAAGGTGAATTTCTATTAATTATGTTATTTACTGAAACAGCAATTTTGTAGTCACGCAACATCGGAACTGAGAGAATGCGTTGTGATTGGAAAATATTACTTACTGATTCACCTTGGCTTATGATTTTCAGTGTACGCTTTTGAAGTCGCTCAAGAGTTTTTAGATAACTGTTGTACGTCACACCCCACGATTCCAGACAGTAACCTATGTGACAATGACACAATGAAAAGTAGAGTGTGCGGAGAATAGCTTGTGGAAAATATTGGCGAGCTTTTATTAGAGAATAGCAGCCATAGGCTAGCTTTGCGCACACACTTTGTACTTGCTCATGCCAGTGTAAGTGTTCATCAAAAGTGACGCCTAAATATTTAAAACAAGGAACTTGTTGAATAGGAGTGTTGTTTATTGTTAGGTTAAGAGATTCAGCGTCAATATGTTTCCTACGAGAGTGAAACACCATATACTTTGTTTTAGTACAGTTAACAGTCAGCTGATTCCTGGCAAACCATTCCGAAATGTTCGATAAATCGGTCATCGCGTCATTTTGTAAATCTGCTAAGGAGTGTCCTGTGAAAACTAAAACAGTGTCGTCCGCGTACATCAGTGCCCTTGACCTTTGTAGGGATCGCGGGACATCATTAATATAAAGAGAGAACAATATAGGGCCCAAAACTGAACCCTGTGGCACCCCGCATTTAATATAACCGTAGGATGATTTGATGTCACCAATGACTACCTTTTGTTTGCGTGCCGATAGATAACTAGAAAAAAAATCAAGCGAGTTACCTTTTATCCCATAAGAATGCATTTTTTCCAGTAAAATGGAATGACTAATAGCATCAAATGCCTTTCGTATGTCTAAAAATACTGCTATTGCTATGTTGTTTTCATGTAGCGCGGAATTAATATATTGCGTAAGCATCGAAACAGCAGTTGAAGTGGACCTGTTTGCAACAAAGCCGTGTTGCTGGGGACAAAGTACATTCTGTTCACCCAGGAAGCGCCTTAATTGCGACGATATTAGTTTTTCAAGCGTAGTGTTAATACTACTCAGAACAGATATTGGTCTGTAGCTGTCCGGAAGATTCCGATCACCAGATTTGTACACTGGTATTACTTTGGCGGTCTTAAGTATACTAGGATAAGTTTTAGAGGAAAATGCATGATTAAATATATGGCATAAGGGACCACACAATACATCAATATTCTCCTTTAAAATCCTTGATGATATGGCGTCATGTCCAGCTGCCTTGTTCCAATATCGTCGTTTGTCCATACTCTTACTAATCGATGACGGAAGGTGTTTCAACATAAACGTATTCTTTTTGTTGCTGTGCTGAGCGCTCCGCAAGTAAGTGCTGTTTTGCGCATTCTTGTCACGTTTGCTTTTCATTACTTTGACGCTACTTTCTTTTGGCTATGGTTTGTTTTTGTTGTTCCGTTGTTTTTTATTTAAATATTCGCTTGCTGGCATTTTCACCTGCAATATTTTGTTTTTTTATATTATACTGTTTTTAGTATTTCACACGCTGTAAATACTGTTCAAGACAGATCACTTAACTTTTTTGTCTTTTTTCCCACAACGTGTATTTACAGTTTGTTACTTTTGTTTCTTTTAGGTTTTCGTACAACCTATTCCTGCTTATGGCTTGCAAAGCAAGCTGGCATAAATAAATAAATAAATTGTAATGAATTAATGAATCTGAATAATGGACGCTCTGCTGGCAATGAAGAAGACGACGATGATCGGTAGCTGCATATAGTAGCTCGCGCACGCCGCTCGCCATTAGCCAGACCAGCCTGATAAAGCATATTTTGCCAAGCTGTGTCTGAACCTTTTTCGACGTACAACACCTCTATTTTAAGTGGTGGAGGAGCCGGGGTTCCCATCAACCTGAAACTTCGCAATCGGACGCTACCCTCACCGTTCACCATGACTGCTCCTGGCCCTTCTCAAGCTGCCTTACCAACGACAGTCTACTGTACTGGCGTACCTCGGCAATGCGACCCACCAATTTTTCGCGGCAACGACGAACAAGACGTCGAACACTGGCTCGTCGAGTACGAAATCGTAAGTGCTTCCAACAAGTGGAACGCCTGCAACCAGCTCACAAACGTGCGCTTTTACCTCGCTGATGTGGCCAGCCTCTGGTTCAAAAATCATGAATGCGAAATCACCAACTGGTCCGCCTTCAAGACCACCATCGCCGCGGTCTTCGGTCGTCCCGCAGTGTGCCGGCTTCGCGCGGAACAGCGTCTCCGTAGTCGAGTCCAGCGCAGAGATGAGACCTTTACAAGTTACATTGAAGATATCTTGTCTCTTTGCAAGCGCGTCGATGAATCTCTAACCGAACGCGACAAAATCAAGCACATCATCAAAGAAGTTGACGACGATACCTTCCAGATGCTCGTCGCTAGGAGCCCACGGACCGTCACCGATGTTGTCCACCTCTGTCAGGAGTACGACGAGTTGCGTAAGCAGCGTGTCTCGACGCGCAGGGCCACTGAAGATACGGCTAAAGTTTACGCCCTCGTGCACGACGTCGCTGCTGATCACACCGTCTTACTGCCCCACATAAAACAATTCATTCGTGAAGAAGTTGCGCGTCAGCTTTCTCTTGTGGCCGAAGCATCCGCGCCAGTGACCTCGTTAGACCCACGTTTACGCCAGGTCAGTGAGACACAGGTCACGCAGGCACTGCCTCTATCGCCACCCGTCCCTACGCCGTTGACCTACGCTGCCGTCGTTGCTAGACCCCCAGCCCCACCTGTCTCTGGCGCATACCGGGGCACCGGGTCCTCCTACCCTACGACGCTGCCTACATACACGGTACCCATCCCGTTTCGCCACCTGCACCTTCTGTCGTTAACCCATGGCGCACCTTGGATAATCGACCCATCTGTTTCGCATGTGGTTTCGTGGGACATATAGCACGCTACTGTCACCGTCGCAACTTCCAGCCTCCAGACCATGGGAATTCTGCAAATTACCAAGCTGCCCATAATCCCCAGCGACCATCTTCTCCTATCACCAACTCATTGTCCCCACGACGCCCTGTCAATTCTCGCCGGTCATTACCACCCCGTCACCGATCTGTCTCCCCGATGCTTCGGCGCACGAGCCCCGCTCGAGAGGAAAACTGACAGCCGCAGTTCCGGAGGCAAGAACTGCGTCGTCATCAATCTTTCTAAGACCTCCTCTTTGACCGACCAACGAAATTGGTGTGCTAGTAGAAGGTGTTGCTGTACGTGCACTTGTCGACACAGGCGCCGTCGTTTCTGTAATTAGTGAAAAACTGTGTCGCGATTTGAGAAAAGTTACAACGCCGCTTACGAATCTTGCTCTGCGTATAGCCACCTCCCATTTCATCGCGCCGACAGCTCAGTGCACAGCACGCGTTCTTATTCAAGATGTTTGGTACGCCGTCAACTTTGTTGTTCTCCCACGTTCATCTTACGACGTCATACTAGGATGGGATTTCCTTTCTACCCATCAGGCCCTCGTCGACTGCGCTCGTGCTGAACTCACGTTGACGAATCCGTGGCTTGATATCGACCACCAAAGTCCCTCGAAAGTGTTTGCCGCAGCTGACGTCCACATCGCGCCGTTGTCCGCCGTCCTAGTGCCTGTGTTTTCCCCTGCTGCCACTAACTCGACGCTCCTGTTCCAACCAACTATAGCTAGTGTGCAACACCGAACCATCGTCCTCCCGTTTGCCGTCATCAACTTTTCCAATGGTTCGGCGGTACTTCAGGCGTGCAACGTTTCTGCTTGCCCATAAATCCTGCTACGCGGCGAGTGTCTGGGGAGCCTCGAGACCTTAAATTGTATTTTCGAAGACCCGATCTATCCAGACAAGCCATTTTTACCGACTTGTGCCATTACACCCGCAGCTGACGTAATGAACCTATGGATGTATTCCGCAAGTCCATTGATTGCAACCTCACGCCTGGGCAGCAGGAACAGCTGATCAAGTTCCTACAGCGTTTTCGGGCCTCGTTTGACCACAATCAGCCTTCCTTAGGTCGAGCGTCATCTGTTGTTCATCGTATAAATACCGGTCAAGAGACGTCATTACGGCAGCGTCCATATCGTGTGTCAACTACCGATCGCTGTGCCATTAATGAACAGGTTGACGACATGCTAATACGTGGCATAATCGAACCGTCAAGCAGTCCCTGGGCCTCTCCAGTTGTGTTGGTGAAGAAGAAGGACAGACCCATCAGGTTTTGCGTGGACTACCGACGTCTCAACCGAATCACGCGCAAGGATGTCTATCCGCTTCCTCGATTCGGGCGTCATCCGATGTGGGCGTCAGAACATGTGAGGTATCATAATGGCTTCGTGCTTTCAAGCCTGTCATCCACTACAAAAGGCACGCGCTCTACTGCGCCTGTTCCCTTAAAGCCACGTACGAGGTGCATAGCAAGTTCGGAAAGGTTTCATGCAATCAGTGTTTGAAGTACGCACTAGGAACAGAGTATCGTTATCGCGTTTAACTCCTAAAAGTGAAGCTTGACAGGTCCAGTAATTTTTTATTTGATACATTCAATTTCAAACCTTTTGATTGCACTGTCGTTTCGGTGTACAGAGTAAGAATCGCTCGCCCAGCAGATATTTAGCAAAAGCATTAGGCGCCAAATGGCATTTAGGCGAATGCCATTTGATTTGTTCCAGAGGTGCAGTGCAAATAGAAATAAATCGTGAGGAATTACGACGTCACTTTCATTTTAAATGCCGACGTGGCACAGGTACATGGTATCAGCTGTCCTGCATATGTCGGCTTTTCCACTGGCTCTTCTTCGGCATGTGGCAGTACCCAGCATGTTGTCCAGTAATATAGGTTTTGTTAAACAATTTCCAACTCATTTTGGTTACAGGGAGCAGCAACGGCGCGCCGCAGGGATCGTCGGGCGGTGCCGCGGCGGGCCTGGAGCGCCTTCAGGTGGCACCTGACCTGAAGCAGGCGCTGTCGTTGCGGCTTCCCCAGGAATTCCTGCGCGACCACCTGGGAGACTATCACTTCCAGAACCCGAGCATATTTCTAAAGGCTCTGCTACACCCGACCTACAAGACGCGAGACCGCAAGAACCGCCACGACTCCTTCGAACCACTCGACTATATCGGATCTTTCGTCATGGACTACATTGTGTCCAGGTCAGTGAACAGACCAGGACCCGCCGCGGTGGTCTAGTGGCTAAGGCACTCGGCTGCTGACCCGAAGATCGCAGGATCGAATTCCAGCCGCCGCGGCCGCATGTTTGATGCTCGTGTCCTCAGGTTTAGATGCACGGTAAAGAACCCCAGGTGGTCGAAAGTTCTGGAGCTGTTTACTATGGCGTCTCTCACAATCATAAGGTGGTTTTGGACGTTAAACCCCAACAATTATTACTTGTATTAGGAATTGCCTCAGGGTCGTGACGTTGCTGGAGGCAGCAGTGGGCGTGTTGAGGACTGAACTTTTTATTTGGGTGAACCAGTGTCAGGGAAATGAAGAGACACACTACAAGCGATGCATGCTGCACACTGATAACGGTGTAAGCATCGGGCTATCGATTGGCGGTAAGGTGCCTTGGCATTTATACACGTGGGCCTTTATACATGTAGGCATTTATGCACGTGGGTTTATACTCCAGAGCTTTATCACTAGTGCTCGGGAAAGCTCTCGAATGAGCTTGACTATACACGTCCTGCGCGTAATCTTAACAGAAGAAGCTCAAACAATCGCGAAACTTCTAAACCATTGCGGCGTGTTCTGCACCGAGCGAGCGTTGCTTACAGTCCTTACGGTGTCACACACATAACAAGAAAACAACAAACACTCGTGGCATTAGGCTAATACGTTTCTCTCGCTTCATTCTTCATTTTCCATGCTGGCATAGACAGTGGCCGAGGGAGGTAGGGGACCATTGGCTTGTTTCTGTCTAGAAAGATCACGACGGTATAGTATCAATCATACGCACTGTATGTGAACAAAGCATAGACGTTTTCCGCTATCTAGGCATGACAACTTGCTGACGACATTAGAAGCCAGCTCGAACAACTCGGTTCCTCCTCATTTGCACGAAACTTTGCACCAAGCATGCTTGTAATAAACGCATTCGCAAAAAAAAATTGTCAGATGAGGCCAAGGAACAGCCTATCATTTCATTCTCGCAGGCATTTTTTTTTTGCTAACTACTTCAGGGGATTGGCTAATAAGTGACAGAATATACGCCACTGTTTTCTTTGTGTGTGTGTGTGTGTGTGTGTGCGTGTGCGTGCGTGTGTGTGTGCGTGCGTGTGCGTGTGCGTGTGTGTGTGCGCGTGTGTGTGTGTGCGTGTGTGTGTGCGCGTGTATGTGTGCGCGCGCGCGTGTGTGTGTGTGCGTGTGTGTGCGTGTGTGCGTGCGTGTGTGCGTGTGTGTGTGTGTGTGTGTGCGTGTGTGCGCGTGTGCGCGCGCGCGCGTGTTTGCGTGGAAAAGCTAATATGAAGCGGGATCCTCGTACATAGCAGTGCTACTGGAACGCATGGTAACAAAGCAAACACCACGCACACCCTTTTAAAGTAAAACTAAGCCAAATATGAGCTTCCATCATGTAGAGCACGGTTCAGACAATCATTTAGAAAAACAAAGATGAGACGATCGATGAAAACACACTGCAGTACTCTACTACCCAGGAAAGATATTTATACACCGGTACGTGTCACACTTTGAAACCCACGCATGCGCACCCACTGCCTGTAATCAAAGATTTCTAGCGCGTTCGTAGCCATATTTTGATTTTTTCATTTGTGTCGGGATGGTGGGACGAGGGCGATGTTGAGTGGAGGGGCTTATTTACTTTTCATGCATGTTTGTGCATGTGTTTAACATGCCCTGACCCCTCCCCCCCCCTCTCCTTCTCGACTATCTGCCCATTCCCTGCTACGCCAGTGACTCCTAATCCTAATGCGACCTATGCTCTGTTTCATACATCGGGCGCAATACTTCGGAGGCTAGTAAGACTTATATTAATAAATGCATTTGCACCAAAAAAAAATAAAGAAAAATAGTCGGATGATTTCATCATTCGTAATAAAATTCCTTTTCGTCTTTAGCCTCAGTAATATCTGAAGGCGCTCTGTTCCTCAAATATAGGCAGACCCCATTGTACGGTTATCCGAATGTTGTCTTAGAGCAAAACTTGGACCACAACTATTGTTGTCAATAAGTTATCAAGTATCTGAAGAAGGTCACTCACCGGTTGGCTTCAGCAATCACTCAATGACTTAAGTACGTATGTGTCACCACAGCTGTCTTGAAGAGTCACGCGTTTTAGTTCGCGCTCTGCATGACCGATCGCTACTAATTAGCATTGTTTGCTCTCTTAATAACCATTTTCTCTAACTTATTTGTATGTGTAGCTACGGTGTTTTTATTGCGAATACTTTTATATGGCCACTCTGGGCGTGTTTTCACTGTTGGCGTCGTCGTTGCTGTCGCTATCATGTTCCACATAAAGCACTAATTGATAACATAACCTCACGCGTCGTATGTTCAACCCGTGGGTAAACGTGCGTAAATGGAGGAATTAATGTAATTGAAGCACAGATCAAACAAAACAAAAATGCCTGCCCTCAACTTGGTCACCTGATCACATTTCCCTCGTCCTGACATGCGCGAGGACGTAGAATGGCTCCCTCAATGAAATAAGCTGGAAGCTCCTACGTAGGGCGAGCTTTCAGCTTTCATTATTCCTTGTCCTCTTCAACGTAATGTTGACCTTGTTTCTACAGTAAAAAAAGTGGTGCCTGAGACCTGACTTGTCAAAGCTTAAGCGGTGCTATTGTTTCGAAGCGAGTTGTTTTATGTTGTTCGTTAAGCATTACACGTCACTACCTTCTCTCATTCTGAGAAGGAAGAATCATATCATAGTTTTGGGACGTTCAACCCCACAAATCAATCAATTTGGGCGGTGAAATATTGTAGACCCTTCGCGAGTTGTTCGCTGAACCACCCGACGAACTATAAAAGGGTGCATTGCATTCCTTCAACTACAATCGAGAGCCTACCGCACGTGCGGAAAAAGGCAGCTCGCAGACGCACGGAAGCAAGAAGATAGAAAAAATAGAGAAGCCTTTTGTATGGACATCCGATCCTTGCAAGCAAAAAATCTAGCTTCGAAATGGCAGACAGCATTTTTGTCGCTATTCATAGTCGTCATGATGCTTTCTGTTGCGGCCACGCGTCAGTCTGTGGTTCAATGAAAAAAAAATAAAAAATAAAATGCATTAGTAATCGGAGATCTGACGGCACGTCTCGATCTTTTCTAACGTCACATTTATTCAATCACAGCATTGCAGCCACCCTTCTTCGTTTCCGCCCGCAGCTGTTTTGGTGAGCGCCACTACGTGCTGATGCGGTTGGAAGCGATGTAGTGAATTTATGTCATGATTCAACTACTAAATCATTCCCATATCGGCACTTAGACCTATGCTAGAATTATCCTCAGCGATCATTATACGTGGAACATAAATAAAAAATGGCTGTTTCAACAGTGTTGGAGGGCCCTTTTAGCGAGCGTTTGGAACACAGAAAGGCGGTCGAGTCTCGCTTGAGCAGCGACTGTGAACTTCAATTCTGACGATGTGGTCGCCATTGCTGGCTTGCGCGTTGTCTCAACAGGCATCATCGGTCGGCTCTATATACCTTTTTATATGTGCTGCCTTTTCTACGCGTAGACAGTGTGCTCACAGAGCATCTCTTTCTGGCGCGGCCGTATTCTGTTCTAAACCAACGTTTCTAGAGTTACGTGATGTCGGATCCAAAGGAGTTAGTTGCCAGCCTTGCTTCTTATACTACTACAATTTGTTACTATCGCATTCATTGATTCGCTCCTGTGGTGGAAATGATGTATTTCTTTGTGTGTTCCTGTACACCAAGGTACGTGCTGATGCACGCTCGCAAAAAGTCCCAGCATCACATGGCTGAGGTGAAGGCGTCCGTGCTACGCCAAGACTCGCTGGCCTACTTCGCCGTCAAGAACGACTTCCACAAGTACGTCTTCGTCGACCGGCCAGTCGAAAAGGCATCGCTGAGGGAGTTCGCCGACGGTCTTCGCAACATTCAAGTACGTCACGGCAACTCCGTTAGAAACAAACTTAGAGCAGGATATAGCTGATGTTTACTTAGGAAGAGCTCAGTGTTTATTTATTAGTTTGTTTGTTTGTTTGTTTGTTTGTTTGTTTGTTTGTTTGTTTGTTTGTTTGTTTGTTTGTTTGTTTGTTTGTTTGTTTGTTTGTTACAAAATGCTTAGAGGCATCGAAGAGTCTTTGTGTAAGGGGCTGTCAGATACGGAAGTATACAATGTAAGAACTCAAATGTAACAATAAGGTAGGATTAGTATCATGAACCATGCAAGCGCAGCAAAATAGGCGTAAGTGCAACGTTACTGGTGCTACAAGATAAATTACGTGTCATGATGCTACCGCATGAGTAAAGCCCAAAAAAGAGAAATGTACGGCGTATAAGACACCCTGCCGTGGTGGTCTAGTGGCTAAGGTACTCGGTTGCTGACCCGCAGGTCGTGGGATTGATTCCCGGCTGTGGCTGCCGCATTTTGGATGGAGGTGAAAATGCCGTAGACCCGTGTGCTCTTATTTGGATGCACGTTAAAGAACCCCAAATGGTCGAAATTTCCGGAGCCCTCTACTACGTCATCTCTCATAATCATATGGTGGTTTGGGAAAGCAAAACTCCGCATATTATTATAATATTATGATATTATATAAGTGTCACTGAACCTCAAAAAATGAAACCAACTAAGTGCTATATCGTTTGCCAACAGGCAGTTATTGATGACGGAATGTCTGGCACGCTTTCGCAATATTTTTGGATAGTAATTCCAACTGCTGCTTCACTCGATCGATGTGTTTGCGTTCGAAGTCCATCTCTCTTACAAAGTTTTGTATTTGTCTTTCTTTTGTGCGCAGAATCTGTCAGATCTAAAGTACGCGAAGAAGAAACGCAGCTTTGTCTACAAGTTCTTCAAGTCGGTCATGGGTGCCATTTTTGTCGACAGCGGATACGACGTCCAGAAGGTCGAGCCAGTACTACTAAAGATGATCCGGAAGGACATTGACCTTCTCCTGTAGGTCAACGGTCATCGCCAGTGATCACTGAGCACTCGTTAGCTCATTGGAACTGTCTATAGACTCGCGCTTTTTTAATCACCTGAGGTGCCCCAGTCTGGACAGAATGTATGCTCTTCGGATGTTGTTTAGAATGCGTCGGGGTTCGTGAAGGGGTTTCGTGTGGGATAAACGGCCTAAGGGGCCACTTAAACAACTTGGAGTTCAAGGGCTGGAAAGTTTTCTCACATTTACTGCCCTCAGTAAAGTCGCTATCTCTCCCTCGCCACTTAATTCTTCATGAAACGCATGGACAATATCAAGAGAAAGTGTACGATACGTTATGAATTCACGATTACCGGCTACACGTTGTTGCACCCACTTATACAGTCGACGAAGCACAAAAGGAAGTTTATACAGTTACTCATGCTTAGTAGTCATGCGAGACAAGGCAGAAGTGGCATGCGAGTGCGTGGAAAATCACGGTAGGCGACAATAGACAATTGACATACCTTGTATATAGATCAATGAGAGCTTATTTCCTCATGACCTAACTGGAGGACGCTGCTGGTGTCATAGTGTGTGTCGAAAAAAGGTGAAACGCCAGGAGAGAATAACCCGAATGTTCTTTGTGTTTTCAGGGGTTGCTTAGGGACCCTTTCAGAGTGCTGTTCGGTTTAGCTCGTTGCTTTCAGACGTTCTGATCCTATATCTGTGAGGTGATAACATTAAAAATGTTAATGGCGTGCCAGTGCAAGAACGCAATGCGCTTGCTTGTCAGCCTGATTGATTGAATCACATAAGTGCTCACGTTGGCTTATTCAGCTCATTGTAACGGGAAGGGGGCTGTTATTGAATTGTAACTAGAGTGTTCACTTAGCTACCAGACGTGGTCAAAGCCTTTACAATTAAAGTTTTCGCACAAAAATGATAGGTGGAATGAATGACTTCTTATATCACAGATATACGGGGAAAATCGCGGTGTGATACCTTTATTTATTTGTTTATTTTAAACTACCTTACAGACCACACTGGAAGCATTGAGTAAGGAGAGCATCACAAAATAAGCAAACAACCAAAGAAAGCAAATACATGAGCGCCAGAAGAGTATACAATAATAAAGTTCTGCTAATTAATAAATATAATTAAGTGGTGAAGAATACGAAGATTTTCAACAAAACAAATGGTCAATAGTTTGAATTGTTACGAAATGAGCGGTGCAATGGTCACGTAAAAGGAAATCACACAAACACTTAAAAATGCACATAGCATAGGCACACACAAGAACATCGAAGAGTAAAGTACTGAAGACTGCCGAACAGTTCTAGAGTTAAAAAAAAATAGCAACAATACTGAAAAACACCCAGCGAAAAAAGCAAAAATAAACAAAGACAATTCTACGGGCGCATACAACAGCGACTCGCACTGTCAGACGAAGTGTTTTGACTTGTTCCGAGTACTTTGTTATAAATAACTGTGTTATATTGCTCAATCATTTGTCTGTATGCAAAATATTGAATGTCACGAAAACTGCCAACCTGTACTTTAGAGTTTCAGAACGCAAAGCTCTGTATACGAGAGTCATTCTTTTCATTCACCATAGCAACACAGGAACGTCGTGCTACCTTTTTAGGGGCGAAGCTCCTTATGGCGTGGCTTGTGCGTCCTTCGTAGAACGTAACCACCAGTGGCACATACCCGAAATAGCGGTCCTTACAATGTCTGCTGGATGGGGGCACTTGTATATGATGAATACATGATGAAAAGATGTGAGATGGCTGTGCTTGGAGTTTTCACTAGACATATGGACGGACGAACAGACTGACACACGCACGGACGGACAGACAGAGGGATGACCGCAAAAAGAGATGGACGGACAGACAGACGAATGAACGAACGGACGGATGCACCAAGGATCACACAGATAGGCGGACGCAAGAACAAATGGACAGACAGACTGACGAACGCTGCGCCCCACGAATCATCATTCACTCCGTAGATAGGCTGTGATTTTTTTTAAATACTTGCAGGGTGAGCTACGACACGTGGAGGTCGCTTAGGCACACTCATACAAAATGCCTGTCGCGATACAAGGAGTCATCTTTCACTGACGATGACTGGGCCTCAGCTGAAGTGGTCAATGTCATAATATACATGAAATGGAAAACGAAAGAGCTGCTGCAAAGGACTGCTAGAGTCTGTCATAGTGTGCAAACGGTGGTCGTGAAAATAGATGAGATGTTACGACCGCGATTGTGCTATTAGCTCGATGTCTTTTCGAAACGAGTTTGTACACACGATTGATAAGCTCTGGACCAACAATGCACCGGGAAGAACATAATTGACATGTCCTGGGAAAAATATTTTAACTCTAATCAAAGTAAAGTATGTGAAAATGCCAAAAAGAACCCCACGTTTCGGAACCGACTCGTTTCCCGGGGGGGGGGGGGGGGCTGTGGCAACGTTGCAGCAGTGTATTGAAGACGCTTGCCGGGCGCTTAATGACCACCTCGTTTTGGCGCAGAGCGTAGTCCGTGTGCACACACCGGGGGAAGGGTTCCGAGAGAACGAATGATGTTTTGGGCCGTGTTTTCACGTACTTTACTTTCAGGGTAGCCAGCCGGTCTTCCTTCTTTTTCTCCTCTCTTGGTTGAAGTTAAAATAGTTTTCCCAGTTTACCTACCCAACCAGGCAGACACCTGTACCAGTGACATAGCAAGGGGGTGGCACAATCGGCCCGTGCCCCCAACCCAACACAATGTTGTTTTTCTCTATCATGGCATACAGAGTGAAAATGACCACTTCAAGGAGCCCCCTCCCCCTCAGAAAAAGAAATGTCAGACTACGCCACTGTTCTGCACTGATATTTCTAATTACGATGTTAATCGTTCATCCTGAAACTGTGAAAAAACGGTGTACTCAGTTTCGTTGCTTAAGAATGCAAGAATGCGTACCGTCAAGCTTCAGGCGTTTGGAAGGTGGAGACGTTTCAGCATCGAGAAGTGGTACTTTTTTTTAATCTGTACAAGCTGCATGAAAAGGTAGGTCATGAAAAAAATCTGCAGAAAACGAAAGTAAAAAGAGAACAGCGCTTCGTGACAGGTAATACTGCACTTGAAGTTGTAAAACACTACGTCTACATAGGACAGGTAATAACCACGGAGCCGAACCACGAGATTCAAGTAACTAGAAGAATAAGAGAGGGGTAGACCATATTCGGCAAGCACTCTCAAATTATGACCGGTAGATTGCCTCTTTCCCTCAAGAGGAAGGTATCTAACAGCTGCATTTTGCCGGTACTTAGCTACGGAGCAGAAACCTGGAGACTTATAAAGAGGGTTAAGCTTATATTGAGGACGACGCAGCGAGTGACGGAAAAGAAAATGATAGGTGTAACCTTAAGAGACAAGAAGAGAGCAGAGTGGATCAGGAAACAAACCGGGGTTCAGGATATCATAGTTGAAATCAAGAAGAATAAATGGACATGGGCCGGGCATGTAGCGCTTAGGCGGGATAAAAGCTGGTCCTTAAGGGTAACTAACTGGATCCCCAGAGAAGGCAAGCGGCCTATGGGGAGACAGAAAGTTAGGTGGGCAGGTGAGATTAAGAAGTTTGCGGGTGTAAATTGGCAGCAGCAAGCACAGGACCGGGTTGACTGGCGGAACATAGGGGAGGCCTTTGTCTTGCAGTGAACGTAATCAGGCTGATGATGATGATGATGATAATAAAAAGTTGCATCGTTCAAGTAATGTTATATTCCTGTATTAAATTAGTTATTCCTGATGAATGGAATCTTTTCTGGGTAAGTTGAAATTTGGTTGCCACCTCTCCGTGGTTGCGGCTGAGTCACGCGTAGCGATGACTAGACGAAAAAATGGAAATGTAAAACTTGCCCGTACTCCAACGTCCCCATCATTGTGCCACACACAAGTCGCACCAAAACACGCACATCTCAGTGCTCACTCTCTTCAAGCCACATCAATGGGTACATTGAAATCGCTCTTGCGACATCACATTGACTGAGCACACGTGTCCTGCCACCCTGCCTCAACAGCGTTCTCAGCGAGGTTGAATATCAAACAGAAAGCCCGTTTTGTTTCGCTAGCATGCCTGATTTGAGACAACGTATCACGAGTTGACTTTGCTTTATGCTTTAAAAAAAAGAAATTTGGTGTTCCCGGTGATACTGCTCATCAGTCTGCTCAGAAACGCGATGCTCGACTGTGTATCATACTGATAAGAAACGTAGGTCGCCACCCTTTTCATACATACGTTAACGTCGTCGATAAACACACTGATAGTGCCGAAATTAGTCTCATGAACTTCCTCCTTTTGAAGTGATTCCCTTACGATAAGCTCATTATCAGACCTATCAATCACCGTTCATGACTTATACATCGCATCTATAAAGTTGATAATGGATGATCTCATTGGTAACGCTTGGTGTCAGCGCTAACGACTTTGACCACTAATTAGCTCTAAGAGCGCCCGAAGGATTATAGGTTCATAAAAAGGCATCGCTGCGGAATCGCAGTCTTCTGGTTTTCACAATCTGAATTTTTCTTTCTAGAAAAGTTTTAGTACTTTTGAAAAGGATGTTTTGGTGCCAACATGTGTGGTAACTGAATCGAGGATAATGAATTATTTATTCTGCAGATATTGTTGCCTTGACCGCAGTGCTGCTCTTCATATAGAAAAAAACTAGGAGACCCTAAAGCTTGCATTTAGTAATTGAACGCGATAGTGATATCCTGTAGCTAGTGCGTTTTTCAAACACTTAGTGCATAAAACCTTTTCAAATTTACTATGCACCCACTATACGTGGCCTTATGAGGGACTCCGTGCCGAGACCTAAGAGGGCACCGTGCCGACCGGTTTTGCCCTCGCGATCTCTGACGTCAGCGTAGCTCTGGCCGACTGGGCTCGCTCTACGTCATCTCCTGACGCCGACCTCCGACGACAGCGTAGCTCTGACCGACTGGATTTGCAGTACGCCATCTCCTGACGCCGACAAGAGCTCTCGCAAGTGGTGCCTCGTCCTCGGACTCCTGTGACCGTGTTTCCATCCTTCCTATCTCTCCTATCCCCTCGATATGTACTCGCTCACTGGCTTAGCGCATCTCTCTTTCTCTCTCTCTCTATACCTTTATTCTTATCCTTTTAATCTTTCCTCACCCCCATCCATCTTGTGCTACTGTTGAGGTGTTGCACCCTGATGCAGACAGTTGCGGGGCTCACTTTTCTTTTCTTTTCTTTTCCTTCCCCCTTAAGAAAATAGACGCAGTATAGCGTGTGTGCCTTTTGTAGTGGGGTACCGGCTTTCAACTGCGGAGCCATTACGAAAATCGCATATTCGGCGCGCGTTGGCAATGGACGCTTGTACCACGCATTACCACTGCAATATTTCATGTTGATTTGTGAAGCGCGTAGTCAGGACGCGTGTGTTTCTGAAACATGAACGCTACTTTCACTGCACTTCCAAGCAGATTAAGTTCTTTTTACTGGTTTCTGAAGCAGAGGCGTGGCCATGTGGTAGAATATCCGCTTGCCGCGCAAACTACCCGTATTGGATTCCCTCTTAAACCCGAACAACCCCATAGTTCGGTCAGCACTCTACTTCGGGATTTATTTATCGTTTAATTGTTTCATTTGCGTCTTTTTCAATGTTTGGCTGACGTATAAGGTTATCATTTTTCGCTCACAACCAACGACGCCGACACCGACGCCGGAATTTCCGCGAAACGAGCTCTTCAACGATATTGCGTTAAAAAAATGGCAGCATATCCACGGAGTGAATGATGGGGAGTGGGGTGAAGCATTCGTCCGTCCATTCGTTTTTGCTTCCGTCCGTTCCTGCGTACGTCTCTGTAACCGTCCACGCGTCCATCCACCCGTCCGTGCGTGCGTCTGCGTCTGTTCGAGCGTCCGTCCCTGCGTCCGTTCATGCGTCCATCCATGCATCTGTCTGTGTGTCTGTTCGTCCATCTATTCAGCACTCCAAGTACCACCATCTCGCATCTTTTCATCATATATTCTCCATATAGAAGCACCGCCATCCAGCGGACATTTCAAGGACTAAACGGGAGGTGGCACATGCACACTTTCTTACGTAGGGTTCCTCGATGCGCGCTCTCCCCTCCGCCGCCTTAGAGGGTGGAGTCATTCTGTGAGGGGGTGAATGCCGCCTTCCGATCGGCGGCCGCCATTCGGCTCCCCCCCCCCCCCCCCCCCGCCTCGCTAGAGTGTGCTAGCCCCGTCGCGTCTGGTTTGTGTGAGACAGGTGCGCGGCTTTTTATAGCGTTTTCTCGGGCAAAATGCCCGGGTGTTGCGTGCCACAGTGCACAAACCACTCGCGAAATGGCTATAGGATGTTCAGATTTCCGAAAGATCCGAAAAGGCGACTCCTGTGGCTGGTAAAGATCAAGCGCGACAAGTGGCAACCCACGGACCGTTCGTGTTTGTGCAGCGTAAGTTATGCCATTTCAGCATTTTTGATCGCGATCGAGCCTGATGTGATTGACTCCCTTATACGCAAGCTGCAGAAGGACTGTAGTCGATGAGGGTTGCAACGTGGGCTTGTTGGTTACTCATGTGAAAGGCTTTTGGTGCAGAAGGACGCCAATGACTGTTCAGAAATCTGACCCCGATCGGGCTTAATCGCCATCACCAGTGCACCGGGTGCAATACTCGTTCATTTGCATGCTATGTACATGCGTATTGTTCATTTTGGATAGCACAAAATGCGTTGTTCTTGATCGCTTGTTGTACACAAGCTGCAATTGCGCAGAGATGTGCGCCTACGTTGTCGCTTGTTGCTACCGGCGCCTTCAACAATTTGTTTTTGTAACATCACATTGAAAGCACGCATCCCGTCAGTTCATTATCAAAGAATATTTTCTCACTGTCCCTGTTTTTTCAGAAAGAAATTGACAATTTTCCCTTCTTTATTATTAACTCCAACTACAACAGCCCCTAAAATTCCCTTATCACTCTTTACGCATGTCCCTGAAAGTGTTGGCTGTTGTGGTCTGCTTAGAAGGTTTTTGTGAAGATCTTTGAGACCTGATCATCGCGTGTTTCCGCGCTGCAGGGACATTTCGAAGAAACCGCATTTGAGCAGAACCGTGCGGACGGCTGGAAAAAATTGAAGCCGAATGCTCTGCCAACAATCTTTTCGTTCAGAGGTAGGAATCCACTTATTTTCGCGTTAACGGAAGTTTGCGAGTTTGCTTCCTAATTTTGTTCCTTGTTCCAATCTTAGTCAGTTCCACGTTTAGCACTGTTATTGCCGGCCTTCTTAAGAGTCACATGGAGGGTCTAACCAGGTGTTTCTTTAAAAACAGAAAAAAAAACGCACATTACAGAAAAACGCTCTTAATACATTCGGTCAATGAAATCGCTCGTTTCCTCCATTTTTATCGAGAGGTGAATTAACCGCACCTGCCATCCAGAATCAGGATAATGACAACTTCGCACTTTGTTTATTTTTATTTCTATGCGTAGCGACGCTCAGAGCATGTTCGTTCATAATGATAAAAGAATCTGCCAGCTGATATGCAACATATGTGTGTGTTTTTTTAGCGATGCCTAAGCACAGTAAGCCACCAAAAGAAAGGTTTTTACCACAAGGGACGCCTGCGGCCGCAGAAGAAAGTTGTTCTCTGCACAGTCAACCTTATGCTTCTGATACCTCAGCGACAGAAATTCAAGAACAACATGTCAACGACATAGCTGGTATGCAACAAACAGCAAATCAAGAATTGCAGCCACTACCGAGTGATGGCACGGAGATGTCTCGTGATCAGATGAGCAACTTACCTAGCCCAAGTGCCACGGCAGAAACTGAAGTTCCTACAACAGATGATTCTCAGCTAGTTGCATGCCCACTTTCCGCAACCCATGTTGAATTGTCGGAAGAGAAGTGCAGTAACAGGTCGTGTGCTGAAGTGAATAAACAGCTACAGGACATGAAGGCAAAGTACGCGAAACTCCGTGAAGATCATAGCAAAGCAAGTGCTAAAACTAATTCAATTAAAAAGAAGCTTCAGAAGTTGGAATATGCTAGTGGGATTTTACGAAAAAAACTGAAGTTCCTAAATGAAGACCAAATGCGAGCCTTATCACGAAACAGCAACCGAGGTACTACCTGGTCATCAAAACAATTAAACAAGCCCTTCAGATAAAATTCGCAAGTGGAACAACAGGCTATGAAACCCTTATAAAACTTGGGTATCGGACTGCAAGCAGTGCAGGGCTGCAATGCAAGGCTCGGCGAGCCATGAACACGCATATTTAACTGCACTAAAGGAGTATGTTCAGGATGGTGAGAACTTGTGTTATCCGAGCGGTGAGGTTATGAGCTCGCTCATATCTTGTGAAGAACACTTTGAAGGGATCACATCCTGGACAGACAACCTGTTCACCCTGAAGTCCCCTCTCAAAGCTGTAACTGAATATTTAATCAAGAGGACCAAGTGCAGTGTGCAGGCATGCCAGCAACACAAGGGTTCTCTGAAAAAAATGTTGATATCCAGTTATGCACGAGTAAGGCTTCGCATTCACCTGCGCCAGCTCGAAACAGCGAGAACCAGTGGGAGTGGAAGCAAGACATGCGCTGCGGTTAACTTGCAGTGAGTTGTAGCACTTGTTTTTGAAATATATTAAAGTTATCGATGAAATAAACAAGCTATGGCATCAGAAATTGCCGTATATTGAACGCAATTTGCTTTCTTATTGTTGAGAAGCCGTGTGGTCGCTTCATTTTAACGATATCGACGAACGCTTTATTACAGTTACTAATTTATAATATATTCCAGCGGAAAACACGCTAAACCTGGTTTGATAGTCAGTGTCTGCGTGCGAGTCATGATTTAATGCCGTAAAAGCCGTATGTAGAGCCCCAAATAGTATATGTATTGAACAATTTTTTTGCCCATCTGCTATTTACAGTAAGGTAAAAAAGATGAAAACAAAATTCAGAATACTGTGCGTTGCAGGGTGCGGTCCGTAAATGGAGTAGCTGATGAATAATTCGAAAACTAGATCTGAAAATATGGTGTGCAATCACAGTTTTTCTCTTTTCTCGTGACAGCACGTTGTTTTTTTTTTAATTCTTTTTTTGACCGGCAGGCAAACTGTTTTTACACTTTTGTGAAAGGCACAAAACACACAGACACAATGAAAGGTTATGGGACTTGCGTGCGTGTGTTTCGCATCTTTAACCAGTATAAATAGTTACCGACTAGCCCAAGAAGATGCTAACTGAAGATGTTAACGTGGCTGGCGTGGACGGTAGTATTCTGCTGCGAACAACTCCAGCTGCTAATGTCGCTTTAAAAATAAAGATTAGAGAATAGAAATCTGAGACCTTGACACTCCCGATGCGAAAACTTTGTATTTTTGTCATGTTGTTTGAGTACCACTCGTTTTGACACAACGAACTCTGCATGCAGCCGCGCGACGCCCGTTGGCTGCCTATCGTGGCTATAGGTGGCCTGCGGAAAGGGCATCCTAATGGCGGACGCCGTAGCAGACAACGCTGTTGTCTCCACCCTGCAAGGGGGCGCGCGCACGCATCGAGGAACCCTATTCTTACGGCTTGCGCTTCGGGTTTACTTCCCACCTTTAACCATCTCGAGTTCAGGGTATATACTAGTTCACTGTATTCATGGCTATGCGGCCCAACGCTCGCTAAACCTTTCTAAAACCAAGGAGGTTACACCCAGCGAGTATCACGTAGCAACCCTTTCTTGTCAGATCGTGCTCAATGTACATGCCATTAGCTGCTAATGGGGATCGCAGCGTGCGCGTTACCTAAAGGCCGAATGCTCCTGTCTCTCATTCCCCCTTAGCAGCCATTAACATGTGCATTGAGCACTATCTTTCATTGTTCAACAACGCACAGAAGAAATCTCTCACCGGAACCACCTGGGAGGTCAAAATTGTAAGGACCGCTATTTCGGGTATGTGCCACTGGTGGTTACGTACTACGAGGGACGCACAAGCCACGCCATAAGGAGCTTCGCCCCTAAAAAGATTGCTTGCGTTCGGTGTATGCATGGTTCGTAGATTGACTATTAATGTGCACATCGTTAACACAGAGTGCACGTGGAGCAGTTTATCGATGAAGTAGGGAGCCAAACGTGCGACAAGTCAACAACACGTATCGGGCAAAGCATTGATTATAGTAACGAGAAAGCAGCGAGAGGTGATCGTCTTTGATAAGGAACGCTGGCGATAACTAACGAGGCGGCTAGGAAGGCTCTGGCTTCGCACGCATAAAACAGGGATTGCTTTACACGTACAACGTTAAAGAACCTTAGATTGTCCCACTGTGTCAATCGCTTGTTTGTACGTGACCATTCAATTTTTGCAAGCGGCCCACTACTTTGTCGATCCACCAGTTCGCCGACCATATAGCCGTTATAATGAAGGGTAAAGGAAGCGATGTATAGCTACCACTTTCGAGTAATCATATTTTTTAATGAATATGTACAATAATTGTCACGCCTTTGATTATGTAGTGGCTGATCTTGGCGGATGGTTCTCGGTTTAGCGATGAAACCCTCCAGCGCATCATGTCCCACTCATCACAGCATATCCACGGAGTGGATATGCTGTGTGTGTGTTTTTTTTTTTTTTTTTTGCTGTTTCCTTCTTTTGAGCGGCGTTGTTGATACTGTGCTTTTTGCTATTTTTCACTCTACGTTTTGTTTTTACCGGACGGTTAATACAGAAGTTATGGTATACACTACTTTACCAGCGGCTTTTGTTACCGCTTTATTGGGCTGTCTGTCTTGGCGTTTCCTATCTTTAACTGAACAAACACTGCTGCTCTAGATCAATTAAAGTGATTGGGTCATGAACTTAATGATTCACGTAGCAATATGCAAAAAAGGGACAACATTCGTTGAACAGCCCAAGGTTGTGGCAACCATGTGTCATACGTAAAATTATCTAGAGCGGGTCAGAGAAAGATGAATAGCCATTTTCATGCATCTACAGCTAGGTAGACAGGTGGGCAACCTGAAAGCAATCCAGGTTTGTAAAACTCGGCGGGGACAGGACGGAGCACAGGACAACGCAGTACGAGCTCTGTAAAACAACTGAAGTGTATCTCAATGAAAAACGAATGCAACGGAAACCAACCCTACGCATGCTCAGGAATTCAAGGTTACGTGAAACAAATTATTCGGCATGCGTACCTCGCAATTCTGCACTGCAACAGACGGTTAATATATGCTTAAGCAAACTTCAGTTGTTAGCGCTCGTACTATGTCCTTCTGGTTTGAGCTCCGTCCTATCCACGCTGATTTTTACATACTTCTACCTTATCTATCTATCTATCTATCTATCTATCTATCTATCTATCTATCTATCTATCTATCTATCTATCTATCTATCTATCTGTCTACCTATCTATCTATCTATCTATCTATCTATCTATCTATCTAAAGAACACTCAGCACAGTTCTCGTTGTCCAGCCGTCTCTGTCTTGAGACTTGACCCTTCCAAATATTCCAGCAATTTGAAGACGTTAATGCTTTTTCTCTTCGACTCTCCCTCAGCGGCGACAATCGCGCTCCTCGCCGACAGAAAACACCCGCCACTTCCCGCCGGGCTCCAGTTGCAGCGCCTCATCGGCTCAGATAACCGAGCTCTTCCAACGTATACCCCCCCCCCCCCCCTTGCCACCAGGATTGCCCAGACTCGCTTTAGGCGGGATCAACAAGATGGCGGTTCTTGCGTCTGACTGTCGTCGCCTTCGTTTTGGAGAAAGGCAGTTGAGGGCGCGACAGATTGCTGCACCACCGTGCAACACACGAGACCACGTGACTCAACCAAAGAACACCCCCATTCCATCCCACCGACTTGCACACACATTGGCCGTCCGTCTTAATCGGTACAGTATGAGTGTCGCGTCTCGAATGAGAGCTCTTTGCTGCTGCGTTTGCAGGCACGTATATAATGAGTCTGATAAGTAATCGTGATCGTCGAGGCCATAACGATGAACTAGTTAACTGGTGCATCGTACTAAACAGTTGTGAACTTTGAGAAACTAGGAAAAGACAACACGAGAGAAGGAAAACAAGAGAACGGATATATTTAGATTGCACTTTATCTTTTGTGTGTCTTGAAGCATGCTTTCCTTTCCCTAATATCACGTGGTTCACAATCGTTCCAGTCGTTGTGACTCGATGTCACTTTTTGTTGATGCCTGAAATCTGTTTTGAATGACCGCATCTGGACTTCCTCCACGCAGTATATACCACTTTAACAAAAATATTGCGAGTATTCTAACCCACAAAAATTTTTCTACCTTTATGCTATGCGGTATCCTATTGCATTTGCTTTGAGATTCGACTCCCTTTGCGTCTTTGCATTATTTTCCCCTTCGGTCAATGACTGATGTTCTCAAGTGTTAATGTAAAATGTAGTTCAGTTTCCTGCATTTTCGTCCAGTTTACATCGTTGCACAACAAGAACGACATTCTCTCATCAGCCAAGGAGCGAATACAACTCGGAGCATCGTTCTTTGTGCGCTTCGTACCTCAGCATCGCCTGCGAAGCTCACGTATCACTGATTATTTTTGGCAAGCGACCAGCATGAGGGCGAGAAAATTAGAAAATTGGAAGCAATAAAGCCTTCATCTGCGAGTAAGAGCTCGTGTTGTATCGTCCTTCGTAATTTCAAAATGCTTGTAATTTCAGAGTATGAATTGGTACCAACAAGCTGGCCAATACGTTTTGCTTCAGTTCAAACGTTATACGCGACACTATTGCTCCCCCACCCCCTTTTTTCCTTGTATCTTACGCTCAATCTGAAGTTCGTTCTCTCACAGCAAAAAAGAAGAGAACGCAGCCGCTTTACTGCGAGATGCAGCAAAGACCGTTAAAGATAGGCACTCTCTGATAACGTTAAAATCATCACGGGACTGCAAACGCCCTCTATGAAGGCGGCCACACGAGCTTCAAACAGCGTTGGTGCTGCTGCTCGCAAGAGATCGAGTGCTGTGCGTGGCGCCCGCACCAAAGCGTCGCAAACACGCTGGGAGCTGCCTGTCATTCGAGACGTCGCATGCTTGAGTAACGAAAGGTCACTGCTGCTTCGGGGCATTAGGGTCACGTGGGTCGAGACAACGATGACGTCACGCTCCTGACAAGACTCCAAGGGGAAAGGAGATCGGAACGCGTGGTCCGCTGTCTGAGCACGCATGCATCAACTTGAAGGTGGTCGACTGTGAAACCAGATCCATATCGAAACTTTGCTTTGCGCTTCAGAAGAGGTGACTTTCGTAGGAGCAAACGACATCATGGCCAGCAACAGGCGTGTCTGTGTTTTGGTAAGTGCCATGCTGGAAGTTCATTCAATTTATTTGATCAAGCTATTGCGAGTTATGTATGAATGCCTGCAAGTATAGAACTAATAGTTGCGCGAGATGGTGCGTATGCATTATTAAGAAAACGGCGAGCGCTTTTGGTGATAACCCAAGAAAAGACTTCGTGTACTGAAATGCTTTTTGCCTGTCGGTTGTTTTTTTTTTTCTGTCGCGCCGTTTTGTAAACGATGAACGCGTGCCTTTCGGGGAATTTTTCTTATTTCACTGATAATTCCTGTACTCAGTGACTGGAACGCAACACCATTCTACTTTTCAGTATAACCGCTATGATTGTTTTCTAGCAATAACCACGTCATGTAATTGCAAAGGTGACCACTAGCGATAACACTGGCTCTGATTTAGGTGGTAGAATGAATAATACACTGTTAAGGCACAGACTGTAGACGTTGGTCACGAAAGTACATGCATTGTTCCACCCGAAATTATCACGTTTCGATCCGTGAGTATGAGTGTTGGGCAGTTAGGCAAGATGGGAGATAAGGCTGTGCATCCTTGCGCTGAAATGTTGCTGTATTTGTTATTCACAGCTTGCGTTGTTGTCGGCAGTGAATCTTTATTGTATTCGATTTGATTAGGTTTTTACAGGACGTTGTTTTGCTGAGTAAGATCTTGTACACGCAAGCGCAGCTGTATGTTTCCGATACCATAGCTGCCAAACACAAGGAATATTGGCCCCTCTCAGATTCAGTGTTTTCCTAATTATATACAAAACTGGTTTTTGGAGGAAGTTGGAATTGCTTTCATAATCGTTCTAACAAGCTGACGCATTTCTTTCGTTTCACAGATCATCTCATTATGTATGCCTTAGCGGTAAAAGTTATCTCGTGTTCGTTTTCTTTTCGTTTTGCTGTCTTGCTACTTTGCAGCGCGCGCACCTTGCTGCATCGTTTTTACAAGAGTGTGTAGCATCGCCCCTTAAAAAGCTCGTTCAGAAGGCTACAAAACATGCCGTGCATTGAATATATCAATATCAAATGGCCCGTTTCATATGTATTCAACGACAGAGCTTGCTTGTCATTACTGACCCTATATATAATGCATGGCTGCTCACACCTAATGGGTATTGGGTCGTCGCAGTTTATCTTTTCCCTCACGGCACATGTATAACCCAATAGACTACCGGCGTATATGCCTAAATGAAATTCCCTCGCCGCGACGTTCTATCAGCAGCACTTAGATCACTTATGAGTGATCACGTGGCAAAAGAAATAAGTTATTGTCGCAATCAAAATACCGGGGCATATCGATCAATAAGTTTCTACTCAAAAGTAACTAGTTACACCTTGCAGGTAACAACTTAGCTTCCGATTTTTTTTTATCTTCAAATCACAAAATGCAATAAAAGTTTGAAGCAACGTAGCTCCGCCTTTCTTTCTGCTAAAGATGAGCAGTTCAGCTCATCATGTGGCAGCCAATAAATCTGCTGATGGAGTGGTAAGCATGTAAACTTTCCTGCCTTTCATTCCGCCTTTCCTGGTTTACCGAATAGTTCCGCACTCTCGAAAAATTGTGTTTATGCTACAATGAGTTCGTGTAGGGGATCTTATACTATCGGTTGTAATACGAAACTTCTTATCGTTAGCAGTATCAATAGTTTCTTCTACCATCGATAGTTCAGTAGTCACTCAACAATATAGATAGTACCACTGATAGCACTGCATCACTACTTCATGTGTTTCGTGCGATAATGAACGTGTATTGTTGACGTAATTTAGCCGGTTTCAGCACGTGTCCTAGCCATACTCATGTTTTCACCAAGCAATGTCACGTTTGGTAAAAGTAACAACTTTTACTTGAACCAGTTTTGATCCTTATTTGTGTTCTAAGCGGTGAAAAGGCTTCTTTACTCTCTGCTCCTGACTGACACACAGCAACAAAACTTTACGGACCATGATACTAGCGAAAAAAAAAAACATGTTGGATTACTGATCAAAATACTGATGGCCTCTATTGAATGTTTCAGGCTGTTGCACCTTTTGAGACGTACACTGTTGTTACAATAAATTTGAAGCACTATGCATTAACTGAGAAGAGATTGTGTTGGTAGTGGGTCCCGTGTTCGGGGAGCATCTGGGTCACATATCTATCTATCTATCTATCTATCTATCTATCTATCTATCTATCTATCTATCTATCTATCTATCTATCTATCTATCTATCTATCTATCTATCTATCTATCTATCTATCTATCTATCTATCTATCTATCTATCTATCTATCTATCTGTCTGTCTGTCTGTCTGTCTGTCTGTCTGTCTGTCTGTCTGTACCTGGGCGCTTTCGTGGTCCCCTCCTTAACATGGTATTGATAAAACTGGCATAGGAGGTACGACAAACATGACTGTTTAGTCATGACATGAATATTGCGAAAATCCTGGCATGCACGTCATCGAAACCTTCACTCCTGTCACGCGGGTCACACACACGTATACCACGGACCGTGGTATGCGCCACACGTAATTCACTGCTCATATATGCCCCGCAATGGCGACAGCAGACATTGATAATTTAAATAGGCGAGCGTCCAGAAAATGCTGCATCAGCGGTGCTTGCCCGACAAATGTAAGGAATGAAAATCAGGATCCAAGCAGAAACCAAGCCGATCCATTCTGCGTGGAAATCAAGCCATCTACTCCCAAGCCATGCTAGGTCTTGAAACGTTTTAGAAAAAAAGCATGTCGTTGTAACGTCCATTGAGGTTGCCACGCGAGTTACCTAACAATAAAACAATGTAATAGAGATTTCTGTATGCGTTTCTATGATATAGACGTGATGTCAGGTTAACATCAAATATGGTGCCAGTGTTGGCTCCGCTTTGATAAGAGTCACATGAATATTACATTTGTACTCCGTTTCAGGCGTCGTACGACCCCCAGATCAATTCATAAACGTACGCTGCACATGATATTCAAAACGTTGCACTGTAGCGTGCGATAATCTGAATATCATACGTAGAATTTGTTAGTGTATTGCTCTGGAGCCGAGCAACACAAAAGGAAAATACACCACTTCGTGTTATTCCTTTGAATAAGACAGACGTGTACGTCCTAACAGGAATGCTGATGTCGGACCATCATTGATCATTTAATAGCCTGCGTAGTCAGCGTTCATGGTAAGCGCACGATGTTCATAGAGCTATACTCTACTATAAAAATGAATAAATATATGAAAACGTCAGTCCACCTAATAAAGCTTGACTCAAAGCCTAAATATGCGGCACAGAAATCTACTCGCTGACTGCTTCGCGTGAAACTAGTTCCCAAAATGCGTGGGATCTGCTGAATGTTCTTTTTTATAATGCCGAATGACTCAGAAGGGCATATACGCATATCTGAAATATAGATCTAGGTTTTTGACTTCACAAGACACCAAGAGGACTCTCTACGACAGCAAGCATTTCGATGTTCACTTCTCGTCTGGTTCCCTATAGTTCTCCTGTCGTGCCCAGTTCATCGTTTTGGATTGCCCGAGAAGTTGTTATCTCGGTACAACAGACCTTACCGTATCATACGAAAGGTAACGGACGTTATCTATGAGCTTGTTACAGTTTCCAAGACTAACCCGCCTGCTAACGTCTCCCAGTGACGTAGTCCGCGTCAGTAGGTTTTTTGAAACCATACCGCCCTCCTTTTGAGAACCAGTACACCAAGGCGGCGCTTTTACAGCCTGGGGAAGGAGGGGGGGGGGGGGGGGGGGCGGGTAATGCTACGTAGCTAGCGCATCAAGAGTGAAACATTCAGCGTACAGAAGACGACGAAGAAGATTGGCTTGCCCGCTGTGCTCCGTTTTGATCGATATCAATACAATCTCAAATACTCACGTCTCGTCTCATTTTACGTAACAATCTCTGCTTCACAGACGCTCTTGCACCGACAGATCGCTAAAACGCTATTTGAGTTGCTGAAATCGATCGAAGAAAATGCACATTGACGAGAAAATATATATATATATATATATATATATATATATATATATATATATATATATATATATATATATATATATATATATATATATATATTAAGCGATAGGTCATACTAGTTAAAGCGAAGTGTTCAGATAACTTGATTGATTCGGCTTTCTGTTTTCAGTTCTGCTTCCTCGTGGCCTCTGCAGTGACATATGCTCGGCGTCCTCAAGTAAGTGATCAACCAGAACATTACTTCCTTTCAGAAACAAAAAAAAAGTGGAGCACCTGTTTGTCAATTTTGCTTGATTGTATGTTTTTATGAGTGACGCTACAGAATCCTCAATCCTCCACCTCATGAACAAAGTACAGTCAAACCTCGGTATACAAAATGCCATCAGGACCATCAATTAGCTCGTTATATCCGATATTCATTGTAACGGTCTGATAATGGAACGACTATGGTGTTTTGGTAATCCGGCTTGCTCAAGGGTCCTTTAGACACATAATGGCATGCACTGCCTAGAATGAAGTTTTGGAGTTTCCACGCAACGAGAGGGCCCTTTTCAAAGCAGCTTCAATCATGATTTGTTTCTGCAAGTAGGCTCTCTCTCCACTGGCAATGTCTGCGGCAGCCACACTGATACCGCCATTCTGGCTGCAACCATTTAAACGAAAACGTTAAAGTCAAAGCCACATTTTTACAAAATGTGATTCTGAATTTTCTTTCAATATAGTCACACGTGGAGGAGGCAGAGAATGACGACGAGGTGCTGAGAGGAACTAACTTGGCATGCGCTAGTGTTGCACGTATTTGCTTCTAATTATACCCCGTGTTCATAGTTCCTTCTTTCTAAGGTTTATTTTGCTTTCATCCTATCTTTAGAGATTTGAACCTTTATACGCGAACCAAATATTTCTTCATTACAGGCAGTATGGCAGCGGCTATCACATGTTTAGTTTGATTGATTGATTTGTGGGGTTTAACGTCCCAAAACCACCATATGATTATGAGAGACGCCGTAGTGGAGGGCTCCGGAAATTTTGACCACCTGGGGTTCTTTAACGTGCACCCAAATCTGAGCACACGGGCCTCGGCATTTCCGCCTCCATCGGAAATGCAGCCGCCGCAGCCGGGATATGAACCCGCGACCTGCGGGTCAGCAGCCGAGTACCTTAGCCACTAGACCACCGCGGCGGGGGTCACATGTTTAGTTTCTTTATAAAAATAACGAATGTTACCGAAATTACGCATGCCCATGCATTGTTCGTGTTAAGTTTGCTATAACCAACTATTTGATATATCAGCGTTCGTTATAATGAGGTTCGACTATATTTCGCAACACAGCCTTTCTAAAACTTCAGTGCAGCATCAAGTTCATTGTCCTGACGGATACGCAAGCGGCGCCGTGTTTGCCAGGGACAGATTGAGATTTACGTGATTTCTGTATTGGGGGGGGGGGGGGGGGCATTTTCTTGCTTAGGTGTCTCTACTTCGTTCTTTGTTTTGTCCTTGCGCCGGATAACTTGTTCTTTACGATAGTATTTTTGGCCCGACATTGTTGATCGTGGATAGCTATGTCACTCCCATTCATTCTTCATTTTCACTTTGTGTTTTGTATGGGGCGCGTCACAGTGGCTCATCACAGCTTCATGAGATGTCACAAGCATCGCGGTGTACTGGTCGTAGCATCCAGATTCGTGGCTGATGGTAGCAAGGGGGGCTGCAAGAGAGGCCCTTGCCTGCTCCTCTTTCCCTCAGAACACCACAGATATAACCCCCCCCCCCCCCCATGCAAGATGGTTTTGCACTTTCTAAAACAAAATCCTGACCTCCATGCCAGATTTTTTTCCCCACTATTCTAGCACTGACTACAAGTCAACGCCGAGTTCAACATGTCAGTTTTTCTTAATGTTTACTAAAGAGGAACTATGGCTCTGTGATTGTTGGAATGGCGGCTAGTAAATGCATTCGCCTAGTCTTCATGTTGGATGTTTGGAACCCACGTATGGTGCTGTTTAAGGCTGTGTTTTGGCTTTTTAACGCGAAAGCGTTAAAGAGCTCGTTTCGCTGAAATTACGGCGTCGGCGTCGTTGGTTGTGAGCGAAAAACTATCATATTATGCATGATGGAAAGATAGAGAATTATGCATACAAATGACAAAAAATTCTGGGTCCGAGCGGGCATTGAACCCGCGTCGTTAGCGTGTGGCAATCGGGTGTCCAACCCCATGCACGGCCATGCCTCTGCTTGCGAATGCAGTTAAAGAAAACTTCCTCTGCTTGGAAATGCAGTGAAAGTAACACATGCTTTACAAACACGGGCGTCCTGTTTACATGCTTTCCAATACAACCCGAAATTTTGCCATAGTAATGCGTGGTATAAGCGTTCACTGCCATCCAGCGTTAGAACATGTGATTATCGTTATGACTTTGTGGCCTAAAGCTGGTCACCCCCTACAAAGGCACACACTCCACTGCACCTCTTCCATTTAAGGCCACGTAGTGGGTGTATAGCAAGTCCGAAACGGTTTCATGCACTGAGTACTCCAAAGTACCCACTACGAACCGGATATCGCTATCGTATTCAACTCTTAAAGGCGAAGCTTTAGGGTCCCTCCAATTTTGTTTTGGGTAGAATATTTGCTCAGCGCTGTCGTGAGCTCGCTGCTTTAAAGCTGATTAATTGATTGATATGTGGGGTTTAACGTCCCAAAACCACCATATGATTATGAGAGACACCGTAGTGAAAGGCTCCGGAAATTTCGACCACCTGGGGTTCTTTAACGTGCGCCCAAATCTGAGCACACGGGGCTACACCATTTACGCCTCCATCGGAAATGCAGCCGCCGCAGCCGGGTTTTGATGCCGCGACCTGCGGGTCAGCAGCCGAGTAGCTCAGCCACTAGAGCACCGCGGCGGGGCTGCTTTAAAGCTTTGGTGAGGTTGGACAGCTCATCTTTATTAATTACCAGCTTTAAACGCAAAATAGCCGTATGGAACCAAAGGACGAAATTGCGGCAAACACATAGGCTACAAATCATTCCCGTGCTGACTGAAGTGCCATGTTTTGCAATAGCGATAGGCACTTGCACCAGATTTCCTTCTAGTGTATCATTATGAAACTCAGTTGTTCAACAGGCACGCGTGTTTTAATTCAGCGCACGTGCACTTGCTTTTTTTGTGTGTGTGTCATACTGACTTTCTACCCTGCTGACGCACAACGAAACTTCGCAGGCTTTCACTAAGCCCTGAGTCATTCACGAAATGCGACCGATATATGTAACTGTATCTATGTCTTTTCCTTCTCTTTAAGCACTCAAACGAGAAGCCTCTTTTTAACGTAAACTTTCAGTGTAAGCAATTGGCTCCTCTTGAGCAAGACTTTTACTTCAGCGAGTAGATGCATGCTAATATCGGTAGAAGCACTGCGTAAGAAAAGTTAGGACGAAGAAAAAATGGTACACCGTACGACTACGCTACTTAAAACTTAAAGATTTTTTTTTCGTTTTGCACCAACCGCTCTTTTTCCAGCGCCTTCGTAATAAATACTGCCAAATCAAAACCATCAAGTAAGTATTTTGCCTTGTCATTGAAAGTTAGCACGTGCACTTGATTAACACCGTGGGCGCGCAAATTTCACACTGAAGTGATAGGGAAACAAGTGAAAGCTCATACACCCAGACCTTAACGAGCATATTAACGAGCAACATTCGAAAAAAAAAAAAAAACTCCAATCAAATCCTCTTGCATGAAAGGGCCAGCTGCTGATCCGCGAATTGCGGGATCGAATCCCGGCTGCAGCTGCTGCATATCCGATGGAGGCGGGATTGTTGTAGGCCCGTGTGCTCAGATTTGGGTGCACGTTAAAGAACCACAGGGGGTCGAAATTTCCGGAGCCCTCCACTACGGTGCCTCTCATAATCATATGGTGGCTTTGGGACGTTAAACCCCACATATATCAATAATGTCTGAAAGGGTCCTTGAAAAACCTCTGAAGATACAAAGAGCATGTGGGTTATCTTCTCCTGGCTTCTATGCTCTTTGCCTCACATTTAGTGGTGCCAGCTGTCATTTCCCGAGACGTCATGAAGAAATATGATCCCAATTGCTCCATACGTGAGAGATATCAATAGTGAATTGTCTGTAACAGTTTAAGAAAGAAATGTGTCCTTTGTCACTCATGTTATGCTTCTGAGAGTCACGCGTGCAACACTCCCTTTAGACAGGCACCTTGACTGTCTTTAGGAGAGTCAATCGTTGACTCTCCTTTGGAGAACTGGGCTTCGAATGACTCACCTTAAAAGAGCCAAGATGCCTCTTCAAACGAAGTGCCACACATGTGACTCTCGTCTACGAGAGAAGAGTCAAAGTTTTCTGGCCATGCGATCGTTATGCGAGTCCCCGCTTCTCTTCGTTTAGGGCGTTTTCGAAAGTGCAAGCGCCAATAACAACCTACAGCCAAATAGCTCGAAATCCTAATATCCTCGACGCCGACAATGTCAGCGTGCTTTGTGAAGAGATGAATGGAGAGGTGGAGACGGCGTCTGTAGACACACGGTAATGGATGCGAGAAAGAAAGCACTCTCATCTTTGAACTCTGAGTGCTTTAGAGGCCCTTTATAGGGTCGGACTTTTATATAACGAAATTCGCACTAGTGAGGTGTACCTCAGCTGACGACGAGATGAAGTTATCAGTAAGGTTATACTGAGTGTCATTACAGGCAAAAGTATTGGTGTGTACATTATGTATAAGCGCATCCGTATTCTCATTCGCCTCCAGCTTTTTCTTAAACCGGGCCGTTGAAGTTTCCGTACAACAATATTCCAAACTCAAAAAGAAAAATAAGTTCGGTGAGGTCGTTCGAGGGAAGAATAGCTCTAGAAAGAATGAATTTTACGCGCGAACTGAAACCAGAAGGGGAAAAAAATATGCCAATTAGTGCACTACACCATAAAGCTACCACCGCGCTCCCTGCGGGAGCAGTGGGGCACACTGTGCCAGCCTCGTAAGCCGATTGGCTTGTAGAGGCCTCTCAATATGATGAAGACGCTATCATTTCAGCGAAGGCTAAGGCCGAGGATTATTAAGAGACTGCATTATGTATCAGAGAGAAAGGAGGTTAGTAAAAAAAAAGAATGAAAAGTCTTCAGCTCCGCGATATCTGCCAAAATAGCGACGCTCAAAAGTGGCAGGAAATTGAGGCTTCTATAATCGACCCGAAGTCGAATAGAAAAACAAAAAGTCAGCAGAAACTTTATACGTAAAAGAAAGGCAGGAACTAGAATATCGTCTGCGCGATAGAAAGTCGTTAGGAGAGAGCTGTTAATCTAAGACGTCTTTAATTAATAACGCTCCTGCCCATCTATCGAAGTCAATGCCCTTTACCTCCCCTTCTTTCTCTTTCTCTTTTTCTCACTTTCTCTCTCTCCACCATCGAGTGGAGAACTTTCGTTTCTTCAGGCCACACTTGCTTTGTTCATTCACAACCACTGTTCACTGTGATTGCGTGCCGTAACTATTGAAAGCCAGTTATGTGCATGTAGATTATAGCAAAGGTGCACGACATGCGTATGATAAAGTCTCATTTCCCTTGCGCTTCTGATTGAAAAGACTGTGCTCGTTTAAGTTTTAAAGTTCGAAATAGGTTCGTGCGCAGATAGCAAAGCGTCGTGAGGTGGTTAAGGTTAAGAAAGACGATTCCGCTTTACAGTACAAAAAACTGAAGCCATGCGCTCACAAGGCACATGAAAGCAATTCGCTATTTGAATAAATTTTGTAATCTTTGAAAAAAAAAAGGTACTTTTGTACCCAATCGCGTTATATAGCAGTAAGTGGCTGTTTGAGAAGAGCCGCCGTTTTTTTTTTTTTATTTCTGTGTACTTGTTTGAGGATTTGGTAACTGAATAACACTGAGATTTTCAGGTTGCTTAAAAAAAGTTTGTATTTTAACTGACCTAACTAGTCTGTAACTAAGTATGTAAAGTTTAAAATTTATTTATTACGGTTCAGATATTAAGAGTCAATGCCCATTTGTTATACGCTGCCTGTTTAGGGTCGGCCTAGCATTTGCTTTGTGTTTTTATTTTGCATAGTGATGTTACGTAACATTGTGCTGTTACTGGAAACAGCGATTTCCTCGGTGATTAGACGCTTATCGAAGCGGGTGGCGCACTGTCTTGCTTTTCGCAACTTTAGGTATAAACCAGTGCGACTAAATCTGCACGTTATTCGAGTTGCTTATATTATTCCAGACTTTGTTAGTTTATTTTACACATGTTTGGAGCAGCGTTACAGCGTTGTTTTATGCCTTTTTTTTCATTGTGTCGTCATGCTACACGAGACAATGTATGGAGGAGAAACCGAATACCCTAAGTGTCTGAATACAAAGCTCAGTAGCTAGTTACACTCTATAATACTTGATGGCAACAGCCTGCTGCAGACTTGCTAAAGCTAAAAGGGTATCTGTACTGTACTTTATTGTTTTTACGTTTTGTGTTGAAGACAGAATAGAAGACATACCATCTTAACTATCCAACATACAGTGGAAAGGGCAGAAATTTTTAAAACAGATTTTTTTATCTGAGGGGGCCAGGTTACATTGCTCTGTGTATGCAATGGCGAAATAAATTGGGGGGGGGGGGGAGTGGCTAGGGCGTGTTGCGCATTTCCTGGCTATGTCACTGGCGTTCTTTGATCTTCAAGTGGTGTGATGCTGCTGCCAATAAAAAAAAAAACTGGCGCCAAAAAAAAAAAGCGATGTGGGGACATTCGCGACACCAATTACTGAACGCGTTGACAATGACTCTGTCGGCAGAAGTGGAAAACTAGAACCGTACGCAGTTTTTGCAGGTTGAATTAGGTTTTCTTTAACGGTAACTAGATTACCGTAATGGTCTGTTTAGAGCTCGCAAACTGACGAATAAAATATTATTACCACATTATTTGAAGCTGTTTTCCTTTTTTTTTTTGCCGCTCTGAAAAGCAACTGAAGTCGAACCGGAAACTTGGTGTATTCCAGCAACAGTGACAAGCCTGCGTTGTGAGACGAACTGTAGGGGTACCATTCGTGCCAAACGTGCTAGTGAAACGAACGTGAGACGTGTGTCGCAGAACGAGGCGAGGTCCTTGCTGTTTGTCAGCTCTGTTCAGGTGTTCTCATTTGCGTATACGCGACATGACAGCCAACACGGGTACCTTGGAGAAGCGTAACTTGGGGAGAAAGTCCTTAACGTAGACGCCCTGTGGTTCAACGATGTGGGAAGTGACTTCAGCGTCGGTGCATCCTGGCATGTGTTTTTTGCGAAAAGGAACTCGTGGTCATCTCGTAAATGCGGATCGCTTGGGGGGCGAGAGTGTAGGGGTACAGGCTTCGTTATGTTGTCGTCGCTTGGTGAAAGGCAAGTCAAACCACGCAAAGCACAGACATTTGTAGCACACACTCGCGTCTCAAAGAAGTCTTCTTCCCTTAGTTTACGCGGCGCCTTGACGATGATGTTACATTCGGAGAACTCTAAATAAAACCACGTACAAAAATTTAAAAAAGAAACACAAGCAAACGAGAAATTGAAAAAGAGAGAAGCAAATAAAAAGTAGGACGGAAGTTAGAAAGAGGAAAAAAGCTGAAAAACAGTAAAAGGAAAAAGACACAACGAGAAAAGGAAACATACATAAAACTGAAGAGAATGAAAAAAGACGCCCCGCTTCACACTTCTTTCAGGCTATGGCACCCCTATTGCGAAACCACCTTAAATTGTTATTTTATTCTTTTACTAAAGGCCTGACCCTACACATCAGTAGCAGCGCGTCGGCACGTGTCTTTTTGACACGGCCGTTCCGCGTAGCTCCTGCGTAGGCTAGCTGCCAGGTAGGTCAACGCCTCCTATAAAAAACACTATGCCTGGAACGTCACTCTCTTTTCCATTGGGGCCTCCCGCCAGCGCGCAATCTCGGAGGCCATGCCTCTTGTCGCAGGTTGCGACCAGCATGCGGCTGCCGTGTGAGACCGCTCGCCTCCGAGCCAGTCAGTCACGTGACATTACATTGGAAGCTCCTCAGAGGCAATTGTGAGAGCTTTGTTAGGTTAACCACTGAGCCTCTTCTTTTCTATTATTCTCCCTTTCCCCCACCCCAAGTGTAGGGTAGCCAACCGAGCCAAGCTTGGTTAACCTTCGTGCCTTTCTTATCTATCTATCTCTCTCTCTCTTCGTTATGTTTCATAATGTTTGCAAGGTGCGGCCGTCACCCCCTCCGCCTAGGTGCCGGAGTTGGTGGGTAAAGTCCGAGAGCAGGACAGCACGTCCGCCGCTCACGTGCCAGGCATACTTTTTCTAGGAGGCATTGGGTAGGCGAACGCGGTGCCTCTTCAACGCAAAAACAAAAGCTAGAACTACGTCCTGACACAAATTAAAGCTGCCAAAAGTGCATAAAACACAATCGGTAAGGTATACATACTTGTTTTCGGCAAAATAACTCTGCCTGCTGGGGTTACTTGCCTCTACCAATAAGCTATAGAACGACATCGCTGTCGGGTGATGCAAGTGGTCATACTTTCATGACTTGGAACCAAAATAAAAATACAATTATTTATTACACAAAAACTCGCTCGTTGCCGTCAATGTGACAATCTTGTGTCTTCATTACAATAATTTTTTCCGCAATGGTATGGTATGGTATGGTATGTTAAATATCATTCAAGTATATACTGAAGATCAACCGTTAAGGTTGACGCAGGCCACGCTCGCACAGTAAGGTTTAAACTTACCGCCGTATCATGGTCTTTCTGAACGGCGTGTGCTTAATCTGAAAGATCTGCACTGTGAAGGAGCATTTTTTTTTAAGTCACAGCTGACCTAAATAGGAGACGCGGAACGCGTGTAAATAGGAGGAACGTGCGCATCGCACCTTGACCCCGGTTGTTTACAAAGCTGTGGCGCCATGTGGGGACGTTCTCATGTTGTTGCGACGCGCGCCTACGACGACGTTACGAAGGGCGCTACGAATCTCACCGCTGCAACCACTGTTTACGAAAGACGGCGACGCCAACACGGTCCCGAAGGCGCCATTGCTTCGAACTCCGCCGGGAAGGTCACCAGCCGTTTGGTAGCGTAGATTTCTCAGCTCGCGACTGCTTCTGCGCAGAGCTGATAGACGAGCGGACGAGACGACGGTGAGTTTAAACAAGGTTTATGTATAGCATATATACAGAGGCGTTACAAATTCGGCACTGGGGCCGACAGAGACTCGAAGAGCCAAGGTCTCCTCTCTAACACATAGGTCTGCTTTTAAATGGGTCCGCTGTAAAAAAGGGTCTCTCTCGACGCGCCGCAGGGCTTCTTTTATATGCCCCGGGTCCTACCCGAAGCGCCGCTGGTCGCGAGGTCAGAATCCTCCAATGAGGGCGCCGCTGGGCCGCGTCCTTCTTTCTCATCGAATCTGGAGAGGCTGCGCTGCAGGTGGCTGCACCCAAGGACGAGTGACGTCGCCGCGCATTGCGTCCCCCCCCCCAGACAGGAAGACGCCAGTTGTTTACTCGACGGGCTCGCTGGCTGCGCTGACTCACTGCACGTGGGCGACAGAAAGGCGCCGCGCGTGTTTACGCCGTTGAGTTGTTCGCGTCAGGCGGGCTGGCCTTGACACAGATTGCCTTTTTCAGAGGCACGGACGTCCGCTGTGGACTCGCAGGCATAACAATGTGTAGTCACAATGACGTCATGATTATGCCACTAATTTATGTTATGTGTGACGTCACATAACGTCATGAGTTGCGTAAGTGACGCGGCTGCCCCCTCATTTGTCTATTGTGTTATACACCGGTGCGGCCGCTCAACACACTGACCCCCGTATTCCAGAACGTCCATTCACTCAACGCTTCACCTTCACTTGAGAAAGCCGATGGGAGCGCCGTCTCTAGGCACGGCAAGTCACTGCATATCAGCGATAATCTGCCTGAGTAGCGTAGCATCATTTTCAGCCGAGCAGTGGCGCAGTGCCCAACTCGGTCAAGTGAAGTGTGAAAGTCGAGTCTAGGAGCGTTGCTGAATACGGGGTTAAGGCTTCCGGCTTAAAAGGAGCGCTTTGATGCATTGCGTGCTGTATATAGTGAAAACGGCAAGCCGACCGGGTCACAGAATTTGCGTGGTGGTGCAAGATGGGTGTTAGAAAAGATAGGCGGTTTACTATGTATACCGCGGCCACTGACTGAATGGGTACCCTTCATGGTGGTAAAGTGGCTTAGGCACTCGGCTGCTGACCCGCAATGGCGCAGGTCACGGGATCGAATCCCGGCCATGGCAGCCGCATTTTCAATGGATGCGAATTGCTTGAGGCCCGTGTGCTTAGACGGAGGTGCACGTTAAAGAAACCCACTTAAACTTCTGGAAGCATCCACTGTGGCGTCTCTCGGAATCATATGGTGGCGTTGTCAAACCTCTACACTTATCCTTAATACAATACTGTATGGGAGACCAGAAAGCCGTCACGGATGTTTAAAAGAGTGGTTAATGATTTATAGTACTTGGTACTGAACTGTGGGAGTGTATATAGCCGTCCCGCGGGCCCTTTCGTGAAAAAAATACAGGTGATTCCTTCCACGGAGTGTCAACGGTGTGTTTAGAAAAAACGGTTAACGATTCAGAGTATTCGGTACTCTACTAAGGGAGGGCTGAAAGCCGTCCCTGGTTCAAGCGGCAGGGGGGTTCGAAAAAGTGGTTAACGATTTAGAGCACTTGGTACTCTACTATGGGAGAGCTTGAAGCCGTCCCGTCAAATACCACAAATTGATTCTAAACTTTTAAAATACGCCGGTGTTGTTAGGAGCCTTAACTTACTTTCTCTCTGGAGAAAGCCAGCTTTCTTTCTCAAGTCAAATGTTCATAAGTATGCACGCAGCCATGTGAAAATGTACCTCTTACGTAAGCTTCCAAAGATTTGCCAACGGCACACTTATCTCTAACGACGACTTTTAGTGCTCCTCGAATGTAGCGCTTTAGCATTACCAGGGATGCGGCCGTGAGGTCTCCTCAATTAAGGTTTAGTAACATCCTACTTGATGAGATAAGGAAGCCAAAA
Organism: Rhipicephalus microplus; assembly: GCF_043290135.1. NCBI lineage: Eukaryota > Metazoa > Arthropoda > Arachnida > Ixodida > Ixodidae > Rhipicephalus > Rhipicephalus microplus. The sequence continues at coordinate 54,809,072 of NC_134708.1, forward strand.
AAAGTGCGGACCAACTTGTTCATTTTGTTTGTTTGAGGTGAATATAAAGAAATGGCAGCCCATAAATGGAGTGAATGATGGAGAGTGGGGCGAAGCATCCGTCCGTCCATTCGTTCTTGCTTCCGTCCGTCCATGCGTCCGTCTGTGTGACCATCCGTGCGTCCACCCGCCCGTCCGTGCGTGCGTCTGTTCGTGCGTCCGCAAGTCCATGTGTGCGTCCGTCCCTGCGTTCGTCCATGCATACATCCGTCAGTGCAGCTATCTGTGCGTCCGTCCATGCATCTGTCTGTGTGTCCGTTCGTCCATCTATTCAACACTCCAAGTACCACCATCTCGCATCTTTTCATCAAATATTGCGGATATAGAAGCACCGTCAGCCTGAGGACACTCCAAGGACTGAATGAGAGCAGGCACACGCACACTTTCTTACGGCTTGCGCTTCGTGTCTACTTCCCACCTTTAACCACCTCGAGTTCATGGCATATACTAGTTCACTGTATTCATGGCACTGCGGCCCAACGCTCGCTAAGCCTTTCTAAAACTAAGGAGGTTACGCCCAGCGAGTACAACGTAGCAACCCTGTCTTGTCAGATAGTGCTCAATGTACATGCCAATGGCTGCTAAGAGGTAATGAGAGACAGGAGAATTCGGCTTTTAGATAACGCGCACGATGGTATTTTTTTATGGTTCAACAACGCACAGACGAAATCTCCCACCGGCACCACCTTTGAGGTCAAAATCTAAGACTGGATACACACTACGACTACTACTACTACTACTACGAGGGACGAACAGGTGCCGCTTTAAGGAGCTTCGAGTGTTCGAATGATCACGCTTCTGTTGTAGTGTACAGTCTAAACGTGTTTTTGCGGTTCATCGGTGTCTTTACCGCGGGTGTCCGTGTAAGTGTCGGAGAAGAATTATGTATTTGATTACTTGTCATAAGTGCAATAAACTTCCCTTTGATTCGCCTATAAAAAAGCAGCTTTCACCAGAGTCCTTCCTTTGCGTACACTATCCTGAAATTTTTTGAGCGTTGCGATCACTCAGCGACGATGGGAAAATTGGGTAGTACGCGAATTTGCCTAGTCTTTGTATACTCGCGGGTGGCGAATCGCACTTATGGCTTCGTTTATTACTGTGATTCGGTTCTGTGTCGAAGAAAAGAACGAACCCTTTTGAACTTCGTGACCTGATTTGAAATGGTAAGCCTAAGAGATTACGGTGGTGAAGCGCAACTGCTAAACATTTGCCAATTTTCGTTTCGTGACAAAACAGCATCAAACTACGCGAAGCGAAACCGAGCCAGAAATACGAAGGCTAAACGAATCCATGTACTATACCCATTATCCCAATGCTCGCTGAAGCGCCGTGCGTTGCAGCTCCCATAGACACAAGCCCCAGGGTTCTCTCTATAGTACTTATAGGAAACTCTATACTCCCTTGCACCTTGTCGCGCAAGGCTTGGTCAAGGGTTTTAAATGCGAAGCATTTCTTAGCGAACCTCGGTGACATTGAGCCTATCTATCTATCTATCTATCTATCTATCTATCTATCTATCTATCTATCTATCTATCTATCTATCTATCTATCTATCTATCTATCTATCTATCTATCTATCTATCTATCTATCTATCTATCTATCTATCTATTTATCTATCTATTTATCTATTTATCTATCTATCTATCATCTATTACCTATCATCTATTATCTGTCTATCTATCTATCTATCTAGCCACCAACGACTTCTAGCTCTGCTGGCCGTTTAGTTAATGGTATCGATACCAAAATTGATATGGCATATCATGACCTATGACGAGCATAAGAGACTATTAATAACATGAAAATTGTGACAAATATGTCAGGAATGTCATGACTTACATTTTATGGTTTCGCTGTGGTTACCGTTGTTTCGTTCACATGACATGTTGAAAACTGGTATGGTATGACTTGACTGCATGGCGAACACAAGCGACAGAACCTCACAAGAAAATTAGGACATGCGCGTCATGTAACAACATGACTACATGTCACACTCATGATGCGTTCGTGGACGTTTCAATAGCTTCCCTTATGCCAAATTCGGTATTGTGGGACGTGAATAAATGACGAAGGTAAATGACACTTCCAAACATAATAATTATAATATGCGTGTTATGTAAAGTATAACTACATGCTATGCTTATAGCGTGCCCACGACTGTTTCACTAGCTCCACATATATCAAATTGGGTATTACGTGACGTGAATGGACGATGAATGTAAATGACAGGTTGAAACATGATAATCATGATATGCTTATTATGTAAAGACGACTACATGCTGCGCTCATAGCGCACTCGCGGCCGTTTTGCTAGCTCAACATATACCAAATTTGACATTACGTGACGTGAATAGACGAGGAAGGTAAATGACACATTCAAACGTGATTGATTGATTTGTGGGGTTTAACGTCCCAAAACCACCATATGATTATGAGAGACGCCGTAGTGGAGGGCTCCGGAAATTTTGACCACCTGGGGTTCTTTAACGTGCACCCAAATCTGAGCACACGGGCCTCGACATTTCCGCCTCCATCGGAAATGCAGCCGCCGCAGCCGGGATTTGAACCCGCGACCTGCGGGTCAGCAGCCGAGTACCTTAGCCACTAGACCACCGCGGCGGGGCCATTCAAACGTGATATTCGTGAAATGCGTGTCATGTAAAACTTGACTACATGCCACGCTCATAGCACGCTCATATACGAAATTCGGTATAAGGTGACGTGAATAGATGGCGAAGGTAAATGACACGTCTAAACATGATAATCATGTCATGGAAGTCACATACGGCAAAATTTACATCCGCGTCGTAACGTTGGCTGATTTTAAAGTGGCATATTAATCTTCCTCATTCCTGCTTCGCACATCATCGATTCGCACTGTACATGCGATCTGCCAATTTTTTTTTGAATTTTCATTGGGCTGGATTCGCAGCAGAATTCGTGGACAAAAGGAGGTGGTGAGGACATATGCAGCCTCTACTGTGGCGGGGCTGCCATATTTGGGGCCACAGCGTCTCACCGACGTTGGTCAATACCGTTGGTGGCTGCTTTGCGTCAAATCAGCTTTTTTTACCCATTTGGCAACGAAAATTTTGTTTCGGCACCATGACCATTTGCTGTCTACTTTTGCAGTTCCGGTTCTACTTATATAAAGTGGTTTATTTGATTCATCAATGGTAAACACTCTGTTCATAATAACGCTCCCGTTCTATCTGGTTACCAATTTGGTGATAATGTTAAATGACATGACTACATTTGGTTTGAGTTCTAGCGTCTTTTAAATTCGACCCAATGACGACCCAATGACGACCCAATGACGACCCAATGACGACCCAATGACGACCCTGATGACGACCCCAATTCGACCCAATGACGACCCCGATCGGCGCCTTACCACTACACCGCGGCTCCGAAGCGGCGCGGCGGCATATAATCCCCTCCACGGAATGGCAACATCCTATTGGAGATTGGAGGGACGCATGCATCGACGGCACACTAGCTTAGGTCATCCTGACCTGTCTAGGCTCCTACCCTCTCGACTGTATCCTTCCGACCTCTTGCTCTAATATAGATGCTATACATAGCTATGATTGCTGTCTTTCTGGCCTTTTCTTTTGTTTTACTCTGTATATATTTTTTCGCTTTGTCTCTTTCTCTGTGTCGGATAACGTGTCGACGAAAGGACTGATCCCAACGTTAACACGTAATAACTGTTTATTCAACTACAGCAGTGGCGTACGGTGAGCATGGTGACACTGGGCTCGTCTGAGAGTGGAAAAATAATCCTCTGCCAAGCTTGGCACCTTGGATTTGTAGCCGCCGCAGGTGACGTATTTACCTCCAGTATTTTTCAGTGGAGGCGAAAATGCTGTAGGCCCGTGTGCTCAAAATTGAGGGCACGTTAAAGAACCTCAGCTGGATCAAATTTCCGGAGCTCTCCACTACGGCTTCTCTCATAATTATAAAGTGGTTTTGAGACGTTAAATCCTACATATCTATCTAATATTAACAATATTATTCATGATAATAATTCATTCAGTTAACAATGGTCACTTTATGCAGTCATATTTGTATTCTTTCTCTGAATGGTGTGACAATAACTTTTCCATGAATACCTCTTAGACGCAAGTTCATAACTATACCTCACAAAATCTCCATCGTGTACTGCGCTTATGGGCGTTTCCCTCGGGACGGCTTCATGCTCTCCCATAGTAGAGTACCGAGTACTCTAAATCGTTAACCACTTGTTCTAAACACTCGTGTCACTTCCATACTCTGTCAATACCACGTCGCTATGTAAGGTTTATGAGTTCAGTGAGCTTGGGTTTTTTTTTTGATAGCATGCTAAATTTTTTTGCTGACACTAAATGTACTGCGACGCGAGGCCTCCCTTCTCTCGGCTGTGTTTGCAGAATCTCTCAAGAATTCAGTTCTTCTATACAGCCTTCCAGAAATTCTACACCACAGTATGGCTTACTCAACTTGAATATGCTTTCGAGATCTGGAATGGCATTGCTAAAATCTGGCAGTGACGTCATTGAGCGAGTCCTAAAAATATTCATAAGAATATACAACCATCTTTTTACTAGAAATGACTCTGGATCTCGTTCTAACACTGCCAGATTATTATGGTTGCCATAACTTCACTGCCGACCAAATCACGCTGAGCTCCTTTCTTAACAAACAAGTTCATGGTATTAGGGGCGAAGCTCCTTAAAGCGAGACCCGTTCGTCCCTAGTAGTAGTACGTAACATGTCTTACGCTTTGACCTGCAAGGTGGTGCCGGTGGGAGATTTCTCCTGTGCGTTGTTGAACAATGAAAATTCGCAGCGTGTGCGTTAACTGAAAGCCGAATTCTCCTGTCTCTCATACCCCATTAGCAGCCATTGGCATGTACATTGAGCACTATCTGACAAGAAAGGGTTGCAACGTTATACTCGCTGGACGTAAACCCCTTAGTTTTAGAAAAGTTTAGCGAGCGTTGGGCCACAGTGTCATGAATACAGTGAACTAGTATACACCTTGAACTCGAGGTGGTTAAAGGTGGGAAGTAGACACGAAGCGCAAGCCGTAAGAAAGTGTGCGTGTGCCACCTTTCGTTTAGTCCTTGGAATGTCCGTTGGATGGCGGGGCTTCCATATGCGGAATATATAATGAAAAGATTCGAGATGGTGATACTTGGAGTGTTGACTACATGGACGGACGCACAGATGGCTCCACGGATGGACGGACGCATGGACGGTCACAGACGCACGCACGGACAGGCTGATGGACGCACGGACTGTCACACAGACGGACGCATGGACGGACGGAAGCAAGAACGAATGGACGGATGGATGCTTCGTCCCACTCTCCATCATTCGCCCCGTGGATATGCTGCCATTTTTTATATTCTGCCCTTTGGTTCTCAGTTGTATAAATTTTTGCATTCCGCGTAAGTTAACCATAGAGAATCGACCATTGCATGTAGGTGCCAACTTTTTTCAACACTCTACTGCTCACAGATTATACAGTCTATATAATGTCAACTTTCATGATCTTGATGTTTTTCGCAGTCAACTGTCATTGTTTTATTCTCAGCTCGGTACTGTCTTAACACAGTTTTTCACGATGTGCATATTCTTCCCTTTTGGTCTTTCAGGAAGGTTTCTATGCATAATTCCGTATATTCCCCTTGATTTTTCACGCCTTTTTCATGATTCCCTTCTTGTCTTTTCATTTTTGCCATTTCGCGCTCATTTCTTTTTTTCTGTGCATTTCCGTTCTTTTTATCTTATTTTGATTTTTCTGAAGACTACCTATTGTATTGTTTATTTATACTGTTTTATCTTTGCGTGCGCCTGCACTAGGACCTGATGGTTGTTCCCGGGCAGGTTAAATAAATTATCGATCGATTATAAATAAGCCTTATACAATATTCCTGTCAGGCGGCGCAAGTAAAACGATGCAGGATTTCTTAATGCGTGAGCCAGCCGGCTGAGAAATGTTTGCTCGATGCAGCATACGTGAGGACGTGTAAGGCCTCCGAAAAGACGATGTCAAAAGAAACAGAAAAACGATGCAGAGGAAGAAGGCGGAAGCCGTTCCGGGAACGGGCTGCAGTGATTAGTAATCGATGCCGTATTCTCGTCGTCCCTTCTCGACCGAAGAAAAGGCGATATAATAGCTGGCGAAAAAAAGAAAAAAAAACTCGTAATAGCGAACGTCGAGAGAGACGTACGCGCGTATATATATGACACTTGCGACTGCGACCGTGGACACATCTTTGGTGGAGGTGGGAAGAGGAGGGGCGTCGCAAATGGAAACTCTACGACAACATTAGCGGGACCCTCTTTCGGCCCTCGTTTTCGTACAGCTGGGCCCCTTTCACGGATATGTGTAATGCTCATTGCTTGTTTCTTGGAGTACGCCTGTCTTTCGATAGCGACATTACTTTCGCGGAGAGAGATTGTTTCGTTTCTCGGTACGAGTACGGTGTTTGCTATCTCGCGAACCGACCTGGCAGGCAATTGTGTGAGTTCTCCGAAATATTTGGTTGGTGGACGAATGCAAAGTTTTTATTGGTAATCCCGAGGTGCATGACTCCGCACGCTCCATTGGCATACCGTGGCTCAGCGTTGGAAAACACTGATTAGAATTAAGTATGTACTAAACAGATGGAATGGGTTATCTAATCGTTGTATATGACAGTGCGGACTTAACGTACGTCATTATTAAATTTACTGCTATATAATAAGTAGAAACTAGTGTAAAGAACAATTATTGCACACGCTCCGGCAAAACGGTACGAAATTTGTGGGTGTGGTTCAAGTAAGCAGCCATAATTCAAAGCCAAGAGCCTTACGTGCTCCATAAAACGATAAACTATCGGCGTTGGCGTCGACACGAATGATGGAAGACAACAAGGCCACAGGGTATCGCTTGATGACGTCATCATCAATCATGATGTTAAATCAGTCACCACATCCATTATAGACATCTGTGAAGTCGTCAGTCTGGACGTCATATCTCACACACACGGCAACGTGACGGGGCTAAGTCATCACTGGAAATCAAGCCGTGGCCTCTCCCCCTCATCTCTCAGCATGAGAAGGTGTGGTGGGTAGAGGCCACAGCTGGCACCGTTCCAGGACACCAATGGAGGTATGGATGGACGCCAGTATCCTAAGAGAAGATGGCTCGCAGTTAAGTGCGAGTTAACCAACAGCGCCAGTACATGCGCCACTCTCACACGCGAAGTCTTGCCCAAAGATCAATCTTATCTTACCACATCGTGGATGCCGCTTCTTTTCACAAGTCGCGCGTCATCCTCACATGATCTTTGTTTTCTTTTTGTCGTGTCTTTCAATTTGGGTCTGAACCAGGCGCTTTTTAAAGGCTGTTCATTTGAACTTGCTGGTCAGGCAGGCACTTTGTCAAGAGGAATTTTTGAAGATTCGGGGCAGAAGATAAATCGAAGAACACGCGTTCGGCAATTCTGTGTGATGATTCCACGCGTAGCTGAAAGTCCATTTTGTCAGAGGTTTCAGAAGGGGTTCTTAATAGAGTATCGTGAAGCTGCACGCAGTTCACTGCCCGTTTTCTTTATTAGTGCTGTCGCATTTGTTCAGTTTTTCCTGCCTTATAGTGACGGGAACGCACAGATAAGTGGCAATGATTTGCAATGCAAATAAGCAGTTTGAGCTTATCTGGGTTGCAAATCGAGTGAGTGAATGAGTGAGTGAGTGAGTGAGTGAGTGAGTGAGTGAGTGAGTGAGTGAGTGAGTGAGCGAGCGAGTGAGTGAGTGACCCTAAAACTTCCTAAACCCCAAAGCCCCTAAAACTTTGCGAAGTATTAGGGGTTTCAAAGGGTTACTGACACAAAAACTTTGGCCTCGTGTTTTTCTGCAGAAATGTGTTGATGGGGGCCTATTAGTCATGACATAACACATTGTTTGCTGCAGAATGCGACAGATAGTTAAATACAGGCCCATCATTATCGACGAGTTTCAGTTTCGATTTGAGAGAGCTCCAAACACTAGGTGCAACTGTCACCCCCTAGCGTGTGTAGCTCTTGACCACGTCAGCAAAGAGAACTGTTACACTTCCGGACGGCCCACATCAAGAATCAGTTTCGAATTCGAAACAATACTGCAATGTCTCCAAACACAAATCATGATAAGCGTGCACCACGGTCACATACTTGCAACCAGTCACCGAGAAATATAGACTGTGGAACAAATGCGGCAGAACAAAAATGGTGGCTATGACGTCATCATAACTTTTTTTTATTGACTGCAGCGTGATGACGTGACGGAAGTAAGGGGTCCCCAAAGGGTTTCCTTCGAAGGTGTTAATGGCACGATGGAGTTGAGGGCTAACGCAAATTTAAAAATTCTTTTAAAACACCTTCCCAGCTACAATTGCTGTTGATTTTTTGCAGATAATTTACGAATGTTCCTGGAAATCGACCCCACGAGCTACCTCGGCTGAGAAATTTTGTGCCAGTGCTCCTTTATTCCGTCCGATTGTGTGATGTACTCTTAGTTGTGTTGAAATTATCTATTACCATTGTACACGCCTTAATTTTAAAATATCAATCATAAGCCCGGGACTGTTCTCGAAATACTTCAGTGTGAATCACGGACGCCGTATTCTTATGCTGTACGCCTAGTCAATAAAAAAGAATGGAATGAAATTTTTAATTATTGCTTCCTTGTTAAATGTAACCAAATGAATTCAACCTACATTTAGGCCACGAAAAGCATAGGGGAGAGTATTTTTTGTTTTAAACTCTACTATGGTAATCATGACAAAAACTGACATGAATTAAAACGAACGAAGAAGCAGCCTAGTGGGGTGTTTTCACCCACCTTTTTTTTTATCCTCTACACATCATAAGTGGTCAACTAATAACGACGTATAATTTACGTTTTGCTCAGATTTGGGGGCACGTTAAAGAACCTCAGGTGGTCAAAATTTCCGGAGCCCTCCACTACGGCGTCTCTCACAATCATATGGTGGTTTTGGGACGTTAAACCTCACATATCAAACAATCAATAATTTACGTTATGTTATCTAGGACTTAAATTTCTGTCTGATTCATTTTCACCTAAAAGCAGTTGCATCATCTCAAGAACTAGACAACTTTATTGACTTTATTCATAGGGGTAGTTTGGTATCTATTTTTTTTCATTTGTTTCTTAGTGCAACCTACGTTTCTCAAGTGGGCATTATTGTAGGGGGTGAGGTAAAAAAGAGCAGTATTACAGTCGAAGAAAGCGCACGTTCATGCCGTTGAATATGGCATACGTTCGCGCAGAAGATCCTGCCATTCACAAAAGGCACAAATGCATTCCATTGTTCATAATTTATTAGCTGCTGATTTGAATGCTGTTTTGACCCTCCGGCATTATTGGTTGCTCTGTAGCGAAGCGTCACCCTGCGGCCATATGCGTGCTTCTTGTATATAGACGCTTACAGACACCTGGCCTAAAATGGATACGTAAGACAAGGGCAGTACACAACAGTGTTAACCAACACGTTCGAAGGGTGTGCTTCCTTTTACTTTTTCTGATGTTGAAGTTCGTGCTTCTATACGCAGGCGACATCGAGCCGTTCCGAAGGGGCGGGAATTGCAGAACTCGTTGAAGTGCCCACGGGTGAACCGAGGATGGTGCGGACGACGACGCTGATTCGACAGACTCTGCGTCAACCATTCGGAGCGTCTCCCAGGGGTATTCTCGTGCTCGTCACCGACAGTACGTATAGCTGCTGTGACGCAAACCACAGCCTCCGAGATTGACTCTGGCAACGCACCTTTTCTAGTCCGGTCGTACCGTGATCTACTTGTTGACTTTTTATCGTTCCGCGGGATGGCGACCTTAACCCAAGCTCAGTGTCCAATCAGCAAAGCTCTTCTAGCTGTCTTACCGCTATCTGTTGTACGCTCTCCTCATGGCATTGGGATGGATTGATCATCGGTACCGGCACCGCACGTTACCCACGCCAATCTCGGAGGCCGTGCGCAAACTCTCTTGGCACGAGCTCCTTCAGCAGGCACTGCGAGGTGCCCTTGACTGTTTCATAGTTTCTTGGTAGCGGTGCATTAGCTGGTAGCACTCATAATTTCCATAATACTCATTAGAGGGAACTGTGGTATTGTTATCGTTCAGCCACCGCAAAAATAATGGGTAGTACATGGACGTCCATAGTGTTCACGCTCGTGGCTTCGAATGCACATGTGGCCTAGTTTGTTGTCATGTTTTTGCTTTTCTTTGGGGTAAAATAATGGCTCCTTATAAATCTTTGGGATCATTTGAATTCGTGAACATAAAAATCGGGGAGTGGGCTTCTTCAAATTTTGCTGTAGTCCACACGGAATTGAAACAACGAAGCTTGGACAAATACATGTGCTATACTAATCAATCCCATGCAGATTTAAGCGCCATGTCTTGCAGATCTCATAGAAACTAGCGCCATATTTCCTTCTAGAGTACTCTCATAAAGCTCTATGGCCTCGCGTAGGTTCATCGCTTGGAGTGAAACGACTACACGTTTTCTTCCTCTGATGTCCAGTGAAGTCTCGCTGGTTCGTTCCACGGAGCTATCACAGAGGGCGCCACATTTAATTCTGAAGGCAAAGAAAACAAAACATGTTTTTAATTGCATGTGAGGATTACCTCCGTGTTTCCCTTCGGGCATTACCTTATGTGAATTCTTGGGCTTTATATATGAACATCACTGCCCACTGTAGAGGTCAGTATAGGAAGTTACTGGTGGATTTGTCACGGAAAACTAGAAAAAAAAACAGACAAATATGAAATATTATGAAAACTAAGGCTGCAACAAAATAAGCCGCACAAGGTTATGCTTGAAGTAATAAGTTTTTTTTTTTCTTGAGGAACAGGATTTTAGATGAAGTGGAAAAAGCATTTGGCCGAATTTAAATATTTAACTGAGCTTGATGGCACAGCAGATCACCACCCTGTTATAAAGAAAGTCCCAGCATACATCTATTCCTCGAAACGTTGCATCGTTTTCCGTTACATTTATTTTTTCGGTGAGTGCCTGAATTAGGGGGCGCTGGTGTGAAAATACCCTCTACATAAAAAGATAGAAAGGCAGCTGCGAAATTTTGGAACCATCTAAACTCCCTAAAAAGTGAGACAAGTGTAGAGCAGATGTTTATAAGTACAGCTCAAGGTGCTAGGCTAGAAGGGGACGAAGCTATTGAATATATAAGAACAATGGTGACAGAAAAATTTGAACATAGAAGTGCTTTATGCACCACAATAGACAAGGATGAATCAAGTTACGCAATGGCTCCATTTTCACAACGAGAGTGGGAAAGGGCTGAGAAGGGGGTTCCTAGTAGTACATCAACAGGCCCAGATGGCATTCCAATTATGCTGATAAAGACATGTGGTCCGAAGTCTAAGCAGGCTTTGAGAGAGGCAGTGAGCAAAATTATAATCGATGTTGAAGTCCTCGATGGATGGAAACTTAGCAGGATGAGTAGGATGAGGAAAGGGGGACAAAGCTGACATAAACAACTTCCATCCTATAACAGTAACATCAGTGGTCTACAGGCTGGCGATGCAGATTACAAAGAAAAGACTGCAGGCATGGATAGAGGATCAGGGAGTGCTGGAGGAACTGCAGAATGGGTTTCGGAAACACAGAAGGTTGGAAGACAATCTGTTCTCCGTGACGAAGTGCATCGAAATAGCAGAAAAGGAACACAGGCCCCTGTGGCTAGCAAAAAAAAATAAATAAATCTAGTTTTTGTTTCATCAGTATCACGGCTTGGTGGCGTGAGCCACCGCCCGATCTAAAGGGTACAGCAATATCAATCAATCCATCCATCCATTCTCTTTCTCCTAAGAAAAAACCACAGCTGCGAACAGCTATGCTTTGAAGGCATCAAGGAAAAAATATAGGTAGTACAAATTGGTCGTACAATCTAGACAGTGCCAAACATCTGCTTTTATGATAGTCGAATTGAAAACTTAAATGCGATCTTCTATGCATAAGTCGACAATAAAACCTGGAAGTCACCCGGAGTCACCGAAGAATTTTATTTTCTGCTTTGGACTGACCGGGACTCAGTCTCACCAAATATTACTCACCCAGACTAATTCGAACTCGGACTCACCGAAGAAATTTATTTTGCGCTTTGTTCTGACTTGGACTCAGTTTCACCAAATATTACTCACCCAGGCTAATTAGGACTCGGACTCACTGCTCGATCTGAGTCCGAGGGAATCTACTCAAGAGCGAGTTCACCGACCTATGCTTATGTAAGTATTCCAAGGGCAGCAGTCGGAACGTTCCCTTTACCTCCTGCGAACTGGCCTTCGCTATACAGGGATACAATCAGTTATGACTGCTGAGCACACATTCCACAAAACACTCCTTCACTTCATGCGCTACACTGGCCTAACAGTCACTGGCGTCCGCTTTTGCGCGCATCGACAACAGTCTGTGAACACTATTCTGTCAAGTGCCCGAGAGAAGACATTGCAACAGAAGGCGACGAAAGCTCTGTTGAAATTCCTACGCGACACCGACTTGAACAAGCGACTGTAAGAGCAATGTCACACACCGCGAAAGACAAGACTGGACTATGACTGAGTGTGCGCGCATGTGCTGCCGAATGACCTGTTTCTCTCTTCCCTCTCTGCTCTCTTTCATCTCCCCCATCCCTCTCCCATGCGCAGGGTAGCAAACCGGCTGCCTATAGGCTGGTTAACCTCCCTGCTTTTCTTTTTCCTTTATTTTCCTTCCTTCCTTCCTTCCTGGCCTAACGGCGCACACCTATTACACATCAACAAAAAAAATTATTATGCCTTAGGGCGATGTATATGTCGCCACAAAAAATATGAAGTATGATCTATAGATGACGCTGCCATAACGCTTATCATTTGTGAATAAATGGTAACCCTGCATGAAAAGACTGTACTCTAATACAAAATATAAAATTAAATTGAGATTATTGCCAAAAAAGGTTAGGGTTCTATAGAAGTTAACAGCCTCTTCACTTCTGTGAGGAGCTTTAAAATTGAGTAATAACTGGTGAAATATTAAGATCCTCAGTGAAATTTCGGAAAAAATAACGTCGTTGAAGTTTAAGAAGCGCAGTTTAGGAAGCCCGATTTCGATTTGCGAAGAGGTGTCGAAAACCCGGTCTTCGGCCGGCACCTCTAAACGATCTTCAGTTTAACTCGTTATGTTTTTCAAGCGTTAAGCTTTTACAAGCAAAGTATTTTGCGCTAGAACTGCTTCATTTCAGGACTGGCTGCCTTAGTTTTCTTTTACACCTGCTTTAGCCTACAGAACACTTTATAAACGCGTACTACGAATCCTTTATCACACAATATTAGCGACTTCACGTTTCGTGATGACTTGTAGTGTATGCACGCTACTAAACATGGTTCCTGGACGGCGCCTTTGCATTGTTGCCGTAATCCCCTCCTTTTTTTATGTCCACTTCAAGAGTAATGTTTCCAGGGGTCTCCTAGTACCACCGGCTTGCGTCAGCTGTAATTATGCAGCGTGCCTGTTCGTTGTCGAATTTGACCCACTGCCTAACTGTGCATTTCCACTACAGCGCCTCTCATGATCCTATTGTACTTTTGGGACGTAAAACCTCGAATATTTTTATTATTACAGTTTATCAGATACTCCCCCTTCTCTCATGAATCGAAACCCATTCATCCTCATAAATATTATAGATGAGATTAATAGTGACATAAATAATGGTCTACACTGAGACATCGCATATATGAATTTACAGTAACTAAATTCATTTTGCCTGATGAGTAATGTGATGGATTACTTCAAGCGAGTAAACCGATGGAAACTTTGATTTAGAGCTTACTTCGCTCAAACTCTCACATGGTGCCACGTCCGCTTCTGTTGTAGCATAAAAATACCTATCAGGAAAAGAAGAAGCAATAAGAGACAATTCGATTAGAGGGCCAAAATTCAAGCGTTCTAAGATGAACAACTATTTTTAAGATATAAATGTATATGTGAATAAGTGCACACGTGTTGTGCAGGAATTGTGTTAAAGCAACTTAAATCAAACCTAATTACTTTTCAAAAGTTAAGGCAATGTATAATGGTTAATGTCATGATAACAGCGCTTGCCGGAGTTGGTTGGTGGCACACCTTGTGGGGCATTTCTAGCCAAGCGCACTGACAAAGACGCAGGAAGGAAGCGCACTGACAAAGACCCAATTGACCTCTATACCATCAACTACACTTCCTTGTCCAACGACGCGTCATTTTTCTTTGTCTCCTTGTTTGTGCGTATGGTTCGAAACACTCCCCACGAGTCCTTTAGGCCAGCTGCAATATGTAAGGTAATTCATTACACCTACAAAAGCTTCCCAAAAGTAGTTAGTAACGTATTTTACAAGCTTTTTATGAAAAGTTTTGCTATCTCCGATTATACCCTACCTTATTTACGCAATGGGCTATGTTTCGTTTCTGAGCATGCCTACTTGCGTTTTCATGACGTCATGAAGCATAAGGCGCGAGTCACATGGTAGCAGGAGACAGCATGGTTTCCGCTTAACAAGACTCACGCTACTCCGCGCTGTATTCAACCGCCCGCTCACCAAATATGTTGAGAATAGATGAGCACAAATAGAGACAGCGACGCACTGCAGGTAACGATGGAAACAAGGCGACGTGAAATACTGCGACCGGGACGTACAGGATGCTGGGAGGTGGGTGCAAATGCCGCCTTTGTGGGTAGACGCAATGCGAGCTCGTCACTGACTCTAACAGAAAAATATACTAGGGGAGATCGTGTTACTAGAGACTGCTACACATGCCTTCGGCGACGTCTATAAGGGTGTTACGCAAAGAAGGGAACCTCTTGTTCGAGGCGGACGATCCTGAACACCTTGAGGTCGTTACGAAACAGTCGTACGCCGAAAGTACAAAGTAAGTATATGTGAATAGGTGGCAGGCCATTGAATGACACGTGTTCCTGGAATGGTTACGATGTCTCGCACCGGCCGCCTCGTAAATACAACTAAGAGACCTTAATTCGAGGTAGGTTAGGTCAAACTCCATTGCTAATTGGGCCATGATACCAGGTTACCTTTTTTTTGTTAGTAAAGCTTCTATTGTCGAAGGAGGAGTCTTGAAAATAGAAACAGGAAAACTAAGCAAAAGACGTCGACCAGAAAAAGGTCAAGTCGTAAAAGAGCGTGAGCGAAGACGCCCGGCTACGTTGTCTCGAGGTTGCCGCATTCAGCTTTTCTCTGACGTCATCAATTTCCACTGTGTGCGCGTGCGTCATAGTACACCCCTTGCCCTCAAAGCCATCAACCTGCAGGCAGCTACAGCAATTTTTGTTTCACTGGCCTAATTAGGTCACATGCCGTGAAGAACTTTTTGTAGATATTCCCGTCCCAATGAGGACTCCGATTTCGAACTAGAGAAAATCTCTTTAATAGGGGCACGCTCATGATGTTGATATAGGTAGTGTTAGCGGGGCAGACATGACCGGCAATTTATCCACACGAGCTTCGCTTTCGATATTACGTTTACCGATGTGTCACACGCCAGTACCCGGTGCATTAGTTACAAAAGAGGCTCCCTTGCAAACCATTCGTGCATATTCTGGAAGCAAAAAAAAAAACGTTTTATTGCGCAAGTAAGAAATCCGTCTTTTTTTTTTCAACCCAGCTGCTCTTTGACGTAGTTTTCGTGTCCGCGGATTATCGTAGATAGTCGTAGCATTTTTACGGAAAGCGTGGGTAAATCCCGCTATCTATGCCACTCCTCCAACCTCGTATTATTCCGACTACTCAGTATGCTAAACGGCGCCAAGAGCAACACTGATTACGTGAGATATCGATGTTGAAAAGTTTTGACACCTTGGTCGAGAAAGCTAATTATATGCTAGCAGACTAATGAGTAGACTCGCTCGGATTCACTGACACTCAGACTCGAGCCCTGTGTTTCAGTCCGAGAGAGTCTGGTAGAAGAAAATTTTGGTGAGTCAGTGTCAGAGTGTGTCCAAAGAGCAAGAAGTATTTATCGAGCCTGAGTGAGCTTCACAGGTTTTTCTGTCCTATGCTCACTGCTCCCACAGCTTACACCCACTACTGCTTCCGTCACTCCCCGCACTTCAGTGACCCACTTTATGACACGTCAGTCCCACTTCACTTCTACTTCATTCCACTTGATTCAACCCCACTGCACGCCACCACCAGTTTCATTAGTGTCCGCCCAACGGGACCAGCTGAATTTTCCATCCATGGTGTGCACGAGGTTCCTCCTCTAAAACTGAAAGCGCTAGCGGGGCTATTGGTTGTTACCTCACGGGTTTTTTTTTTTTTTAGGCCACAGGCACTCACGCGGTGCAGGGAGGTTCCTCTACCCCCAATCTCCTAAGGGGCGGGGGGGGGCGCAAGGTCTGCCTATACGTTCGCTCAAGAGGTTCTGTCCCATGATTGAAAAAATTACACTTATAACCACCCATCATGCCGAAGGTAATGGTGGTCAGTAGTGTCTAGTATTGCATCCCGAAAAACTGTTGTTGTAAGTCAGGAACCGAAGGCAAACCATGTCACGAATGTAACATCGCTACACTTTCGTCGTTTTTTATCCGTTGTTAGACACAATTAATTTGAGAACAAACAATAATGCATGGCACCTCTAAAAAACACCACGTATTACGTGACGCCAAACAGGCAAAAAGGTGTTCCACACTCGCTGTAAAAGCAGCAGATGACACTAACTCACACTCCCTCGATTAAGTGAACATGGTATATAGCGTAGGACCCCCCTCGTAGCACAGTGGTAGAGCATTGGACGCCTTATTTGAAGGTTGCCGGTTCTCATCATACTGCAGCAAGTTATCTTTTGGTCACTTCTCTTTCTTTACATTTACATTACAATTACTTGTTACATCCCCTATGCTTCCCTGGGATTATTACTTGTTAGTTCTCATTATTATTGTGTCTAACAAAGGAAACGAGTCCTTAAGTGAACACTTCACGTTTTTTTTTTTTCAGTGTGAAGCTTGTCCTCTGGTGTCCAACACCAGGAAAGGTTCCCCCCCCCCCCACTAATTGGAAACCCTGACCACATCTATGTCCACTTCATTGCATTATTGCCCAATAGAGAAGCAGCAGACGATAGCTTGAAGTTTCATGCTGGAGAAGTGTATGCCAATACCATTCTCACTCTGTAGAGCGGAGTTGACTCGGCGCGGTAGAATCGAAGGGCTGACGCGGCAGTTTCCATTAAGATGGAAAATTCGCAGGGTCCATGGCTCACCAGTACGAGAATTACTTCAAGAGTACCTACCGGTCGCTCCTGGTTGGTCGTGCTTTGGACTCGCTGAGCCGCCATTCGCTGTCCAGTAAGAACGTCACGCTGACCACTGGCGCTGCTCTGGCTCGCGCTCTGCAAAGCCGCTCGCTGGAGCTGAGCGAGCTGGCTCTGATCGTGGCCGACGACGCGGACATCCTCTTCACCGGCGCCGCAATGGATGCGGACGTCGTAGGGTTCGTACGCATGCCCCATACTGTGGGAGATGTTTATGGTTGAAGTACATTGGAACACGTGATGTGTTCTATGAACAAATTAACCTCAGATAGACTAGGACATCTTTTCGACCACGGATGGCTTGCACTGACGTCACTGAGCCCGCCGTGTTGGTGCACCACATGGCACATAAAGACGCGATGTTTTCTATGAACACATTAACCTTTGATAGACTAGGTTATCTTTTCGACCACGGATGGCTTGCACTGACGTCACCGAACCCACCGCGTTGGTGCACCACATGGCACATACAAGGTTATGAACATCCCGTGTCAACGTTATCATAACATGACTTGCTAGTTCGCTTGTTATCGACGCTCAGATGCCAATGAAATTCTGGCCTCGTCGTTATGTGATTGAAGCAATTTAAAACGACGTGATAATTCTATCTTTGCTTCATCAAGGCCCCCATGTTTATGAACCAGTGCATTATGATGCTGCGACTGTCATCACGTGTGAGCAACTCATACAAGAAAAATCCTGACGACCGTTGTAACGGCTTGCACACATGCTACAAACATCCCGAATTGTTGTATTGCCGTCTTACTATATTGGTAGGCTACATCACGTAGACTAGACTAAAGAGAAACCAGCAGATGCCATCGAAATTTGTGACGTCACGGTGGGCTGTTGCTAGAGCAAGACAATGTTTTCGTCAACTGTCTTTTCTTCGTGTGCTTTCCGTGGCTAATCAAACTTGTCCTCGTCGTAAAAGCCATGCAGTTGATGCTGTACCGGTAACAGTTTTTCCGCTCTAATGCACTAGAATCTTCTGCCACTGAATGGAGGATCCCCTTCGTTTCTCTGAATTGCTTCAAAATGTTTTCATACACACTTGTTCCTGAGCTATTCCTTGGACGACCTATAATCCCCAACTCGCGGCAGCTGCATTTTTGATGGAGGTGAAAATACTGTGGGTTCATGTGCTCAAATGTGCGTGCACAATAAAGAACCCCAGGTGGTTGAAATTTTCCAAACTCTCCACTACGCCGTCTCTCGTAATCATATGCTGGTTTTGAGACATCAAACCAAACATATCAATCAAATAAAATCTCAGAATTATATACGCATGGATAGCTCCGCAGTAGAAACATGAAGCTTTACGAGAATCCGCCAAGGACCAGCACGGTAATACAGTTATAGAAAGGAACAAATGAAAAACCCCAAAAAGCTTCTCTTTCAAGTGCCCTAAACATTACACCGCAGGATCAACATGCCTTAAGCACCAAGGTTTCAATATTTTATATCTTTTAGGTGAACGTATTTCAAAGTCCGTGCAGGTGACCCTGTTTACGTGAATGCTCTTAGAGACTCACTGTTTCTTCATTATTTGTCAAAAAATTCTGATGGCCATTACATGTTAGAAACAGTATCATCCAGTTGGTTCTATTCCGCTAGTGTGAACGGGAATAAACAACACTTTAACGTATTTATTTATTTATTTATTTATTTATTTATTCCCATCGCAGATCGTCGCTGTCATCCGCAACTCCGAGCTCATTAAAGATAGTAGCTTTCACAAAGCCTGGTTGGACAGTGCCACAGCGAAGACAAAGGGTAAGGTCATTCTATTATGTTCTGGCATGTCATATGCCATGAAGAACTAGAGTAATATGACGGTGGCTTAACGTCACGGGAAACTCATTGTATTTACGCCAATACAACGCGCCCCCTGACACGCACTGAATTTGCGCACCCCAAAAGCAAAAACAGCTAAAAGCAAAATGCTAACAAGCACCCGTTTACCTTGCCAAAAAATAAATATAAAGTAACAAACTGTGCACCCAGCTTCTAACCTACATGCGCTTTCTACAAATGAAAAAAAAAAAGGATATGTGCGAACATTTTGCTTATTTGCCCGCTCATCTTCAAGTAAGTGGTTCTTGAATGAGAGGAAACAGGAGCTAATTTGTGTCTACCTTGTAGGCGACACGCCTAAGCTTCTTGTAGGGGATGGCGTAAGGGGATAAAAAAGAAAAGTAGAAAGATATATATTACAAAGCACTCGCCACACACCAGGGAAGAAAGAGGAGAGAACAGATAGGAAAGATGGGGACACGGTCGAAGGAGTCCGAGCACGGGGCACCGATCGGCGAGAGCTGCACGGCGTCACGAGATCGCGGATGGTGGGCCGATCGGTGAGAGCTGCGCTGGCCTCTGAGATCGTGGACAGCACAACCGTTCGGCTTGAAATCAACCGAGAGACTCAGTGGCGCGAGCCGGGTTATACGGCCGGCGCCTGCCTGGCGGCTGTTTGGGAGAGGTTGTAAATAAGGTTTGGACGCTTGGGAGAGGAAAGTTGGACTCATTAGAGAGGATATGGGGGAGGGTGTCACTGCTTTCTCGATATCAAGGGACTTTAGTGGACCGTAGTGGACCATAGGGTACTACGGTACCTTGATGCGTGTTTCCTTCCATTCAGGGTGACGACATCTGTGGTGTCTACTGCGTCGCAGCTGCCATACTTTGCCTCACGGTGTCTTGCTGGCTTCACCGTGCTCCCGGCACCGGCGTCTCGCCTCCGCTTCTCTCTCCCGTTGATATGTGTCTTTACTCGCTACTCGCGACTGGCGTTTCTCTACCGCTTTGTGGGCTCGTACCATGGAGGAAGAAAAATTAAAGGAGAGAGCATTACGTCGCGCTAGTGAAGCCCACCGTGTCGGCCCGACACGTGATCAAAACGTCATGGTGTGTGGTATGTTTCAGTACTCTCGGTGTAGTTCCGTTTTCGAACCTCTTACGTGAGCCGGTCCGCCTTCGCCGTACAAGCGCGTTTTGACAAGGGCTACGGGGTGCCATACCCCGAAGTCTCGGGAAGTACCGTTCCTTGCGTGATCCTGACGTGAAAGGTGACGTGTTGGGCCGACGCTGCTGGCTTCAAACCAGATTCGCTTGCTAAGACTGGCTGCGTGAGGTCATGATCCCTATTTTCTTTTTTCTTTCCTTCATGGCCCGTGCAGACGAAAATAGCCCGTCGGCGCTGGCGTTTCCAGGCAACCAAGTGCTGTCATTCAAAACGAGCACACTGCTCGGCTTATCTGCATCAAACGTGAGCAACTACAAGGCGTGACATGCGACGACAGGGCGGTCCCTTAAAGGGACACAAAAGAGAAATGATGACTTGGTTTAGATTTACAAACTGCACTCTGAGAACTCTAATGCCATATCTTTCACCATCATAAGTTTAATATTAGCGTAGATAGTTAAAGGGGCCCTGACACACTTTTTTCAAGTAGCCGCGGAATGAACTCTCTGGAAGAGCTTATTGACTCACAAATTAAACAGCGCAAAAATTTTAAAAATCTGTCCAGTGCGAGTGGAGTTACAAGGATTCGTCGCAAGCTGCAATTGCATTCTTTCTTCTCTCGTCCCGATGAAAGCATTGGAATCTAACCAGGGAGGGATGGCAGGCGCAAAGAAAAACGTCACGTGCACCTTGTGACCTTGAGCAGTTTTTCTTTTTTTTCTTCGAATGCGCTGCTTTTTGGGTGTGATGGCGCGTGCGTGCGTGGACAAGTCAGGGCCTTCCGCGGTAATATCTTTAACGACTGAGCGCGCCATGTTCAAATCAGCCAATGGCTGATAGATGGGCTTACTACGAGTGATTTTTTGGCTTATTCCGTCCGAGCCCCGCCGCGGTGGTCTAGTGGCTAAGGTACTCGGCTGCTGACCCGCAGGTCGGGTTCAAATCCCGACTGCGGCGGCTGCATTTCCGATGGAGGCGGAAATGTCGCAGGCCCTTGTGCTCAGATTTGGGTGCACGTTAAAGAACCCCAGGTGGTGAAAATTTCTGGAGTCCTCCACTACGGCGTCTTTCATAATCATATGGTGGTTTTGGTACGTTAAACCTCACAAATCAATCAATCAATTTTTGGAATTATTCCGTGATTTGTCAAGAGAAGAGAAAGCCATTTTTAGCTGACTTTGCTCATTTATTGCGAATGGCGGGCCCCGTGCTGCACTATAATATTTGGCTCGCGTGTTATCGGGAGCCTCTACTGCCGATCGGCAGTGTTTTCTGACCATACTCAAAAAGTGTTGCAGGGCTCCTTCGAGGTTGAACTTCGAGTTCTTAACTTAGCGCTGAAATCTTCGTGCGTGACATAGAAAAGTTAAAAATGTGTTTTTGCCAAATTTGGTGACATTGGCTGGATGAAATTTTCTAAAACTTCGCTTGCTATAGGTTTATGACACCTACATATGACAATGTATTTCACGTTTATCAACTGTAAGCTAAGTATATCCCAGAAGACGCTATCGAAATATATGACGTCACGATGTCTGTCACGAGGTTTGTCACGGTGTAAGAATCTCATTTTCGCTTGTTTTCTCGCCCCGTATTGTGGTAAGAGTGGTGTTTTAAATATTGTAAATGAGTACTTTACTAATAGGCAAAAACTCGTTTTGCTATCTAGTGTATACCTTTAAAGTTCTCCGCAGTTAGAAGCACGTAAACTGCATACTAACTTTGTGTTACCTTTGTTACCTCAGAGTCTGTGATCTACTACGAAAGTGTGGCTTCTTTATAGCCTCTCTTCAGGAACATTCGCGTGCAACAACGAAGTGACTGTGCATGAAAGACAAGCGTCAGATTTAGGGAAATGCGGCGCGCGTACGAAGTGTGTGCGAGACGACTGAAGCTAGCTTCGGCGCATGCAGCCTGTCTTAATTTTGCGCTTGTCAACTTCGCAATTAACCACAGATTATGGCAGAATGGAACGTTCGTACATCTCGCACGTATAAGGCGACCTGCTTGAGCGTCACATTAGAAAAAATAACGTTTTTTTTTTTCGTTTTTCGTAGGAGGAAGAACCGCCGTTTTCAGCATCATTTGCGATTACTACACCTTTCGGTAAGCTCTGCTGTTTCTTCCTCGTCATCGTTGATTGATTGATAGATTGATTGACTGACTGACTGATTGATTGATTGATTGATTGATTGATTGATTGATTGATTTTTCATTGGTCGATCGAATGATGTGGGTGCTGGAAGAGAAGCCGCACTGAATGGCTCCGCATGTTTATTTATTAGTCCAGAATATTCCAGAGGGCAAATAAGTTTTAGCCAACAAGTGATTCTGCATTTCGGCTTCATTCAAATTCGGTCGCCACTGTCAAATAGTTGCCCAAGACTTCTTCTTCAGCTCGTTTCTTCTTCTCTTTTTTTTCTTTTGTTTAGCAACTGAGAAATTATTATCTCTTTTTGTCCAAGGGTGTAGGCACACGACTACAATTAATAAATGTCGTGAGTTGTGTATGCGGTGTTCACGTAAGCGCAAGTGTTTTTATTTTTATCTCTTCTGGGTAAACAACAATACTTCGTAAGGATGACGTATTCGAGGAATACGATATACTGAAACTAAACTTCATTGCGTGCATTTTCGTGCAAGACAAACGAAGTCGTTTTCAGAGAGGATATGGCTACCGAAACCAATGAAAAGTCCATCTCAGTGGTAAAAGATAGTTATGGTGCCTGGCTACTAACCTGAAGCCCGTAGATTGGTTCCCCGGAAGCGGCGGTCATCTTTCGATGGAGATTAGGTGCCAGAGCTCTGTCCCAGGTACTGTGCAATGTCGGTGCCACGTCAAAGAACCGCAGATGGTCGAAATTGTCAAAGCCCTCGACTACGTCTCGTAATCATATCATGTATTTAGCCTGTAAACCCCCCCCCCCATAATATTATTGTATTAAACTCACAAAACAAAAACCGAAGAGGTTTCACAATTTTACAAAGTATACCATCCAATGAATAAGTTAACGGGGCCGGGGACTGCTGTAGCTTGTGCGATTGCCTGATTTATGTTTACCTTCATCGAAAATACGGCGATGGTGTGTGAACGGGACAGGACAAAAAAAAACACAAATTTAACTATATGTCACAAGCGCAAGCTTGGGTCATTTTGAATGCTATTTTCTAAAAAAAAAAGAAAGTAAGCTTACTTTATACTTT
Source organism: Rhipicephalus microplus (assembly GCF_043290135.1). Lineage (NCBI taxonomy): Eukaryota > Metazoa > Arthropoda > Arachnida > Ixodida > Ixodidae > Rhipicephalus > Rhipicephalus microplus. The sequence goes on from NC_134708.1 coordinate 54,832,622, forward strand.
CCTCCAAGGAGGTCATGTCCATTAATCTGAGCTTCAATGACTTTATGTTTGAACTAGTAGTTTTTTGTCAATATCGTGCACTGTACATGTCGTGTACTTCTAGCGACACCTTTTTTTCCGTAAATTAAGAATTTCCTGCGCATGCCCTAACGCCCGAGCAAGTCGGCCTATACTCTCGTCGCTATTAAGTAGACCATTTCCTTTCTTCCTTCCTTTTTTTCATTTCTTTCTTTCTTTTTTGTTCTACTGCTAAACACGTGCAGTAAACTCATAGGAAAGGAATAAGTGTCGTGTCTGCATGCACTGGTGGAGCCGCAGCTCCCTGTGCACATCACTTGCGCGTGCTCATTTGTGTGCATGTGTGTGCTCATTCGCAGTTACATTACGTCGCTGGCGTGTGTGTTTTGGGTGTGACGTCATAATGTAAGCTGGGTCGTTTGCTCATACGACAACCAGTCATGCTATATTAATTATTGCTTAGGCTTAATGTCCCTAAACAATGATATTGTATCGGATCAGTGACCACGGCCGCCAGTTTACCGCTGATGACGTTGACGAATTATTTCGACTGTGCACTTCACAGTTCCGTCACTCTACACCGTATCAACCAAAGACAAATTACCTTGTTGAACGGACAAACAGAACGCTGACCGACATGCTTGCCATGTTCGTTTCCTCCAATTATAAGAACTGGGATGCCGTGTTGCCGTTTATCACTTACGTGTACAACACGGCTAAGCATGAAACAACGGACTTTAGCCCACTTTCCCTCCTGAACGCAAGATTACTGCGGAGCCCCCTGGACACTTTCTTTCCTTTTATTCTGCACAAGGATGATTCCGTATCGAAGACTTCGTGCCTCGTGGAAGAAGCCCGTCGAATAGCACCTCTTCGTACTCTCGCTTCACAACGTCGTTCGAATGAGAGAGGCGACGACCATCACGAACCAGTATCGTTCGAAAAAGACGATTTCGTATTACTCTGGACATCACAATGCAAGCGTGGATTGATCAGAGGCTCCTGTCACAATATTCAGGCCCATTCGTTGTTGTGGACCGTCTCAGCCAACTTACTACGTATACGTAATAGTTCGTCTCCTGTGCAACGGTCAGTGATTGGTCAGAACTCAGCGGACTCATGTTGCTCGCCTGAAACCTGTCTACCCTCCGCGGTAATCCTCACTCACCCTACCGACTTCGCCTGCTACCGGCGAAACGTAACGCACATGCGAAAGGCAGAGCAGAAGAGAAGAAGGAACATCATGCAAGGGCGCTGTTCGCAACAAAAACCATCGTCCATCACCTGTAAATAAAACCATCTCATCCCATATGCTATAACAATATTATTACGAGGGATGCCTTAGTGGAGGGCTTTGGGAGTTTCGACCACCTTGAGTTCAATAACGGGCACCCAAATATAAGCACATGGGCCTTAAGCATTTCCGCGTTCATTGAAAATGCAGCCGTCGCAGCCGGGATTTGATCCCGTGACCTGCGGGTCAGCAACCGAGCACAATAACCACTGGACTACCATGGTGGGTACACAGTATGGCTGGCTAAATAAAGGGAGAAAAAGAAACGCTATTTACATTCTAAAACAAATCTTCTTAACTCTAACCGATTGGGTCGCTCACAAATCTTGGTGGCATGCGAGTACATTAGGAGTGCTCCAGCTGTGCTCCAGGAATGCTCCAGAAGTGCACCAAACTTACATACTGTGAGCACGTAAGTACGGCAGTCAAACCTCTTTACAGAATACTCTAATGCAAGTTCTCGATCAATGAATGCCTTGCCTGCGTGATTCGTTCAGGCTTGGATGCAGCTGCCAAGTCGTCCCTTCGCTTCCCCCAGCGTCTGGTGGACGAGAAGCTGTCGTCGTACTCTTTCCGTGATCGCGACCTCCTCCTGCGCGCCCTGCTTCACCCATCCAAGTCGCGCCGCATCGGTTCCAGCGTCTCGTACCGGCCGCTGGACTACGTGGGACAGTTTGCACTCGAGTTTGTCATATTACGGTAAGCGCACGCCTCAGGGGATAGGCAAAAAATGCGTCATCATTGTTTTTAATTGCGTTGTAACTGTGTTGTTACTGTGTTGTTACTGTGTTGTTACTGTGTAGGAAAAAACGTGAACAGAGCAAAGGCAACAAAAAGAGAAGGAAAGAAAAAAAACGAAGAGAAACAAAAAAGACTGCCTAACTCCGCCCCTCTGTCAGGCATTTTGAGCCCTAAGCTAAGGTGCATTAATATTTGGTGAATTCGCCTCCTCAGGCAAACCATTGTCGGCCACACATTCGATTGTTTTCAATCTTCCGATTACCTGGTCGTGTGTCCCGAAAAAAAAAAAGAAAAAGCTTCGGGATCCTCGGAGCACAGAACCGATAACGCTGCTGAACTTATGAAAAATCAAGGGTATGGCTAATCACGAGTAATTTTCGTACTACATTTTTGGGGAGAACATTTAGCAAAGTCCGGGGGTCGGCTTTTACGCGGGCGAGGATGCCACACGAGTATATACGGTGGCTGTACCGCAGAATTCCATAATTGGTCCTTCGCCTTTCGTATAGTTATTATTGTTAAAGATTCACCTTTGCGCTGACGACACGACCCTATCTAATTCTAACAATTTCGTAACAACGGTAACGAGTAAGCCGGAAGATGTTTCGAAAATATCAGCGTGTTATGAACATAACCTACAGGATAGTCATAACAGGACCAAAGTTTGCCGTCTTCACTTGGCATCAGAGATCGCCGGAACACGTACCCCTCCATTTTCATCAACAATAACTACCTTCTGAAGGTATTATAACACTAAAGAAAACCTAGCAGATCAATTGTTTCACTGAAAACCACATTAAGAAACCGTTAAGTACCTTTAGAGAAAGTTGTCAAAGCCTGTGTAAAATAGCCTGGTTATGAGAACTGCTAGCCTGATGGTACCGAGGGCTATATAGGTACAATTTGTTTAATATATTTTATTAACCATTGACGTAGCCTGGGAGATCGAGTTAAGAGTTGAACCCCCCCCCCCCCCCTCCCCAGTTTTCTGGAGCTATCTCGGAAGTCACTTTTTAAACCTCAGTTATCTCCCTGCAGAGTTGCTTCGCGTTAAAATCATTGAATATTTATGTCACCCGGCCGGACGTCCAACCCGTTTCATGCATACTCAAACAATGCTGTCCTAGTCAGAATACGTAATAGTGACTAGACCGTCGTCCCCAGATATGTTCTAAAAACTCTTTTTTTATTTTTATAAAAAATATGGACGGCATCCTAGGCCCCGTTACAGCAGGCTGTCTTATAAACGTGATAATAAATGATAACGAATAAAACATAAGGAAAATCAAGGGAAACAGTCATAACTAATATGAGCATATAACATCTGTGGCATAGGAGAAATTACTTAAGTCAGAGTCCAACCCACGAAGGGTCACGTGGGTTTCTGCAGATAGAGTCCATAGAGATGTTTCTACATGCAGTTACATGAAACATGACAATGACCAAGGACGTTCGCAAAAAAAAAAGCTTGTCCTGGATTAACTTTCGAGGCATATAAATCGTTGAATAGGCATCTTGGGACAGCTTAGTGTTCTCCCATAGTAGAGTGCATTGTACTCTAAATCGTCGAATATTTTTTTCTAAACACAAACTTTTCTAGGCGGATGCATCCGCATAGAGAGGGGGGCGGGGGAGTCATCTAGAAACAAGCAGCGTTTCTTTTGCTGAAGAAACCTTAAGGACACAACCCACGTGGATGAAAAAAAAAAAGAAAGGACACAGAATTTTCGTCTGTGTGGGTAGCATCCTAACTATTTCTTCACAATGAACCAACTATCCCAACAACACGTTCTCTAGTAAACTACATTCGCTTTCCTTCCGAGACCAGCAAGTTTAGTCAGTATAGTGTGTAAAGTGTGAATTCAGCTGGATATCTGAAGAATACTGCACGTTGATATGTGGGGCCTGAGTGCCCTAATCAAGCTGCGCAGCCTATTGCTATTGTATTGAAAAATATCTAAAAATCCGAGCGAGCAGCCACCCCCTCTTACCCCACCCCCTACGGACGCCCACGACTATGACTTTCCGTGATCAGGTACGACGGCGACAATGGCAATTTCTGACCAGGACCTCGCATGCTAGCACTGGTTAACGCTAATTAATGTCGGTCAGGTTGTCAGATTTCTGTATGTGGTTAGCGTCTTCTAATACTGGCCGAAGGATGCAACGGCTACCCACCTGTTAGCCTACTTCTAATTATATCTGTTATATGCTTTTATTACAGCCGCTTTGTCTGAATTTAATAGTAATCCAAACAATGAGTCATCTACACGACAATGCGGAAACCTGCGGCCCGTGGGGCAGTTTTAAGCGGTCCCCGCCACGATATCAAAATGCTACCCCCCCTTTCCCCTATGCTGTCCTTCCCTTATTACTTCCTATGTGAAGACCAACATAGCAGTTTTGATCTCAAATGGTATTTTCACTTTCGAAAGATGTTCGTAATTTGCAACTCTGTGGTAGTCATGCGGGAAATGAACACGCTTTTTATTCCATTTTTGGACATAAAAGCCATTCACTGATTTTTTTTTTTCTTTCGCGCCTGCCAAGCGCCCCCGCCCACCCTCACCCCTTAATTTCGCATCCGAATCCTGCTGGGTCGGCTTCCCTTAAAACATGGACCTCCGCTCCAAAACATAGCCGAATCGGGACTACGCAGAAGTGTGGCAGCTTGGGCTAGTTGGTATGGCATGACGATAGTTATAGCGCGAGAACAAAACGACGACACAGAGACAAGAAGGACACGTGTCTTTCGTGTCCTTCTTGTCTCTGTGTCGTCGTTTTGTTCTCGCGATATAACTATCGTCGGGACTACGCAATTTGTCTTTTCTCGGACGCGCGCCACGCGTTTGATATCGCGTCGGCTCTGCTAGATGGCGCGGCACGTCCACAGAGGAAAACTCCGCTCCACAACACACACAGAACGACGAATAAGGGACAAGAAGAAAGACGAATGCGAAAAATACACCTTTTTTACTCGATCATTTCTTAAAGTGTAAATATGGCACGGTGAAAAATTGACTTTGTCGGGTCACGTCGTGAGAAATAAAGACAAACATATGGTCAACAAGGACATCGGAATGGATGTGATAAGATGGGAAGCGTGACCGTAGGAGAGGAAGGGTTCGATGGATGTAGTGACATAATTGAGAAAGTGTGATGTTTCATATGTAATAAATTCGTTTGCTGGTTATCAGCGGGAAAGACATTCGTCCTGCAGTGATTATAAAAGTGGCTCATCACGAGGATGATCGTTATGATGATGATGAAGAAGACCCACTGATCATAGATGATGTGTTTCGGATGTTGGATTGTCACGTAATTGTTACAGCGAGCCAATTGTTATCCCATCAAACCGAATATTCTTTTAAGAAAACATATATTCGAAAAATGGGTCGATGGCTCGTAGCAGCGCCGGCTTCTTTTCTGGCACGCGGGTGTATGGTAAGAATGGGAACGCCCTGAGTATAAATAACAAAAGCGTTACAGCAAGAACTGAACACTCCCCGTGAATGTCTTCGTACGTCACTAGCCAACAAAAAATTTACCAAAGTCTCACTTCATGGATTGATATGAGGGGTTTAACGTCCCAAAACCACGATATGATTATGAGAGACGCCGTAGTAGAGAGCTCCGAAAATTTCGACCACCCGGGGTTCTTTAACGTGCACCCAAATCTGACCACACGGGCCTACAGTATTTTCGCCTCCATCGGTAAGTGATTCGATCCCGTGACCTGCGGGTCAGCAGCCGAGTACTTTAGCCACAATACCACCGCGATTGGATTGGATTGGATAAACTTTTATTTGGTCCTCCAAAACACAGATCGCTGTGTTGCGAGCAGCTCCCACGTGGGGACTGAGATGCCAAGCTCTCCAGCCGCCTCGCGGGCTTGGTGGACAGCCCAGAGCTAATCTGCCAAGGATGAGCTGCGGATTGCCGCGTCCCATCTGGCAGAGGGGATGTTCGATATATGAGCGAAATTGGTGCACTGCCAGAGCATGTGTTCTAATGAAGCTATTTCCCCACAATGTGGACAAAGATTACTTGGGTATAGGTCAGGGTACATGATGTGTAACATTTTCAAAGTAGGGTACATCCGCGTTTGCAAAAGCCTTAATGTACATGCTTGGGGCCGGGTTAGATTTTTGTGAGGTAGAGGGAAAATCCTTCTAGACAGGTAGAAATGTTTAGTGAGCTCGTTATATGTTGTAAGAATTTCCCGGTTATCCCCTTCACCGGTAGAACGCATCCACGGGGAGGCGTGGTTGGAGAGTTCTCACGCCACCTCGTGTGCTGCTTCATTGAGATTGGGAGGGGAATCGTTGATTTGCCCAAGGTGGGCTGGAAACCAACTCAGAAGATGATGCGTTATGTTCTTGCCTTGAAGTATTCTCAGCGTTTGTTCAGAGACCGTCCCCTTGGCGAACGCCCGTAGTGCTGCCATGGAATCACTGTAGACGACTTCAATGTTATTCATCTTGAGTGCTAAGGCGATGGCCACCTGTTCCGCAATGATTGGGTCTTTCGTCCTGACCGTCGCTGAGTTGACGACATGGCCAGCCCCATTGACCACCACTGCCACAAACGCTTTCCCATTGGCGTAGGAAGCCGCGTCAACAAATGCGACCCCTCGTTCCTCGTTTGAGACTTGACGAAGTATAGTCCTGGCTCTCGCTACTCTTCTTCCGACGTTGTGTTCTGGATGCATGTTTCTTGGTATAGGAGACACCGTGATATTCTCCCTGATGTTGTCGGGGATATCATTGTAATTGTGCCTGATTGCCATTGGGTGTTGGCCCAGCTCCTGCAGGATCATTCTCCCCGACCTTGTTGTAGATAACCTTGCAAACTGTGCTCTCTCTTGGGCTTCTGCTATTTCTTCGAGCGTGTTGTGAATGCCAAGCTCAAGCAGACGCTCGGTGCTGGTATGTATGGGTAGGCCCAGGACCTTCTTGATAACTTTCCTGAGGAGCACATTCAGTGTCTCAGACTCTGCTCTTGACCAGTTGTGCATTGCTGCCTCGTACGTGAAGTGGCTTAGAACAAACGCATGCATCAACCTGATAAGGTTGTCTTCCTTGATCCCATTTCTTTTGTTGGCCACTCTGCGTATGAGGTGCACCGCACTGTCTGTTTTCCAAGTTAACTTGGCTATAGATTCGCTGTTGGCGCCGGTAGACTCTATCAGCATGCCCAGGACTTTGATGGAGTCGACCCTCTGGATGGAATCCTCTTGATTTGTACGGAGGTGGATGTCTATCTGGTTTAACGGCTTCCATCCCCTGGGCTTCGGTCCCCGGCGTGCAGTCCGATAGAGTAAAAATTCTGACTTACTCGAGGAGCACTTGAGCCCAGAAGGACGAAGGTACTCTTCTACGGTGTCAATCGCCTCTTGCAGGGCGCTCTCAATCTGCCCCTCGCTTCCACCTGTGCACCAGATGGTAATGTCATCTGCGTAGATGCTGTGCTTCAATCCTTCAATGCTCGATAATTTCTTTGACAGTCCAATCATGGCAATGTTGAACAGCATTGGTGAAATCACTGCCCCTTGCGGCGTGCCCCTTGCTTCTAGTTCGATTGCTGCGGTCTCGATATCTGCAATCTTCATAACGGCTTTCCGATCTGTAAGAAAGGACCATACGTAGTCATAGAAGGCTTTCCCCAGACCAAGCTTGGAAATTGCTTCGAGTATGAATGAGTGGTGGATGTTGTCAAACGCTTTTTCTAGATCTAGGCACAGAATGGCTCTTACGTTTCTCGTTTTGTTGTTGATGACCTGGTGTTTGATAAGCTTCAATGCATCTTGTGTGGATAGCACTGCCCTGAATCCAACCATATTGTGTGTATATATGTCGTTATCTTCCAAGTACTTGTTTATCCTGTGCAGTATGGCATGTTCTGCAACCTTGCCAATACATGATGTCAAGGATATTGGCCTCATGTTGTCCAAGTTTGGGGGATTTCCTGGCTTAGAAATAAGGATCGTCCTGGCCAGCTTCCACTGCTCTGGCACCCTGCCTTCCTTCCATGCTGCATTGATCATATCCTTCAGGGTTTCAATTGAATCATCATCAAGGTTACGAAGGGCCTTGTTTGATATACCGTCTGGGCCAGGGGCCGACCTGCCGTTGAGATCATGCAAGGCTCTTCTGATCTCCTCGATGTTAAAGTCGCCCTCAAGACCTGGATTGGGCCTGCCCTGGTACTGTCTACTTGGTGGTGCCAATCCTCTTTTGATTGGGAGGTACTTATGCACGAGCCGCTGGACAACTTGCTGTTCTGTAGTGCGCCCTATCTATTTATGCAAAATTCGAGCGATAACATGCTTTTGATTTGTTTTGGTGGTGTTTTCGTTGAGGAGATGCTTTAACATATTCCATGTCTTGCCATTGCGCATCTGACCATCGACGGAGTTGCAGATTTCGTCCCATTGCTGCCTGGATAGTGCGCGACAATGTTCCTCGACTGATCTGTTTACCTCAGCTATCTTCTTCCTCAGTCTTCGGTTCAGGTGCTGATCCTTCCAACGGTTCAGTAGTGCTTGCTTTGCCTCAAGAAGATGAGCGAGCCGGTTATCCATTCTTTCAACCGGAAAATCTGTGGTAAGGGTGGAGGAGACGGATTCGATGTCATCTTTAATCTGTTTGACCCATTGCTCCAAGCCTTGTCTGTGACCATCTTGTTCCCTTTCCATCCTTACCTTCCTGAACTTATCCCAGTCTGTGAAATGGAATTCTCTCTGCTTTTTACGCTCCACGGAGAAGGTAGTGGCAAGAATGCAGTGGTCACTCCCTAGGTCTACAGCAAGGTTCATCCACTGGGCCTTCGTGATGTTCCTTACAAATGTAAGGTCCGGGGTAGAATCCCTGCAGCAAGATGTACCAAGCCTTGTTGGTAGGCTGGGGTCTGTGATAAGGGTGAGATCAAGTTCACTGGCACTTTGCCAAAGTCGATTTCCTTTCCCAGTGTTGTACTTGTAACCCCATGTATGATGAGGGGCGTTGAAATCACCTGCTCTGACGAGTGGACATTCCCCGGCGATACTAACAGCTTTCTTTAGAACCGTCTTGAACCCTTGCTTTTGTTCCTTTGGACTGCTGTATATATTAAGAATGAAAATGCTCTGACGGTTGCTGGTACCTAGCACGATCTCTACCATGACGTGTTCCAACCGGCCTGCTTCTATCTTGAGGTCGTGGGTTACGTGCGTTAGTCTGTTGCATACGAAGGTGCAGACTCCCCTCCCTTCAGTATCCCCTATTACAGGCCGGAATCCAGGCAACGTTGCTTGCGGTGAAAGGGTTTCTTGTAATAATATAATATGAGGCTTTTCTTGGCTGCTCCTGATATACTGCTGTAGGGCTGCCTTCTTTTTAAGGTAACCTCTACAGTTGCATTGCCAGATACGAAATGCTTCACGTAGCGCTGCCATCATGGTTATTACATGGGCGGCCAGAGCCTGATGCTGCACCTGTCGACAGGTTTGGTACCACTAGTATTGGTGGCCGAAGGGGTGAGTTTGGTGCATGAGGAGGCCTTGCTGTATTGTGCAGATATGATTCGACCTTTGTAATGCGCAAAGTCATATGCTCTTCCAGTGCCGCCACGCTTGACTGTAGCCTACCCATCTGCTCGCTAAGATTAGCTACTACTTTGCTGAGCGTGTCAAAGACCTCTCTCATATCTGACATGGTCGTTTGGTTGGCTTCCACGTGTTCTGCCATGACTGCCCTCTTTTTAGCGGTTCTCGAGTCCCCCATGTTTTCAGCCACAGGGACATAAACTAGCTGAGGCATTGGCTGTGAAGACTGCGCGCTGGTTAGCTTAGTGAGAAGAGTTTTTATTTCCTTTAACTCAGCTGATAGCCTCTCATTCGATTTTGTAAGTCTCGCGTTTTCTTGCTCTAGCTGTGCAATTCTATCATGCTCTGGCAGCTTACCTGTCATCACCTCTGCCGCGCCGTTGCCCACTCGCTCAGCCCAGCTGCCTTTCGATGTAACTGCAGGCGTCCTCCCCGGGTGTGAAGCCGTGATCTCAAACTGAACGCCAGACAGCTGGCCATTCGGGCGCCGCCCAGGCTGATCCCGACACTGATGGTGACCTTGAGAACTTGAGCGCCCCCGTGATTGGGAGCGTGCCTTGGGTCTAGAACCTCTTCTGTAACGTGACCTCCCCCTGGAGTGGGGCCGCCTTTCCTGTTCTTGAGTAGTCTGGATGCTCTGGGTCCCGTAGGCTGGAATAAGCTGCTTGTCGTTGATGTCTAGACTCGATGTGATTGATGCGTCCCGGGCTTCTGCGGCTGCTCGCGATCTTTCCCAACGTCTGCGTCTGACGACGTATGGCACTAAGAACCTGTTCTTGCACTCTTTGTCTGCCGTGGGATGGTGACCGTCACACAGCCTGCATCTTGGATTGCACTGGTGCAGGCTATCTGGGTTCTTGATCTCGCAGCCTCTGCAGATGGTTTCAGCTGGGTTCGGACAGACGTCAGACCGATGTCCTAGCTTTCCACAGACGTAACAAATATCGATGTTCTTGCGGTAAAGGGAGCACTGCAAAAGTGAAGGTCCATATCTCACGAATCTGGGCACCTTGTGTCTTTCGAACGCTATGATGATTGTCCCGGTGTCCTTGATTCTCTTGGCCTGCAGCGCGAGCGGGTTGTTCGCGTTCAAAATCTTTCGGGTCAAAATGTCCTGAGTATCGCTTACGGGGATCCCACGAATCACTCCTTTACAAGTATCATGGGGTGCCGTGGCGTACGCGCTAACCTCGAAAACTTTCCCTCCAATGTCAATTTGCTTGACCTTGAGGTATCTTGAAACTCTGTCTTGGTCCGGAGTGCTTGCCACCATAATGTTCTGCTGCAAGTTAGAACAGATGATGTCCTGCATGGCCTCCTCCTCTTTGATGCCTGCCGCCAGTACTATCGCGTCTGCCACGGCTCCAGTGCCAATTCTCGAGATATTTAATCCTCCACGTGGTCGTAGCACAATTTTGCTGAAGTCCTTGGGTAGTGGCGGCATGCGCCCAGCTCGCACGATTGTATGCTTCGTATCATACCTACTACGACTGGCTCGAGCGTCTCCCGCAATGCCAGCCTTGGTCGACACCTTGGCAGCAGAAACGCTAACCGCGGCTTGCTTATTCCTTGAGCGTCTCGTTTCGGCTTCCTTCCAACCCATGTCTTCCGTGCAATCCTCTGGAGAGATGGATTGGATAAACTTTTATTTGGTCCTTCAAAACACAGATCACTGTGCTGCGGGCGATGTCCTCTCCATCTACTTGGTATTCCATTCTCAGTTGCAGGTTCTGGAACGCGCAGAGCGTTGAGTCACGTTGGCGCCGGGTCGGCGCATCAGCGACAATCACCTTTTTGGTTGTTAGGCTTAAATCCCCCGGTGGCGTTGCCGTGTAAAAATGCCCCAAAAACGGTTTAAAAGTCCACTCACCAGCACAAAGGTGGTATCTGCTGATTTCTTGAGAACTTAGGCACACGATGGGACTGAAAACTCGGCGACAAATTCGTGAATACCACAGGAAAGCATTCTTGAAAGCAGGAGCCGATCTTCGCGCGTCCGCACTGGTCGGCGCCTAGAGCGTCTCTATACCACCGCGATAGGCGCACCTTACTCTATTATATTGTCCTATTATCCTGATAGGGCAATAGTTCATTATCTGCATCAAGCTGTGTGAATGTGGAGGCAGCACACACTACTGATATATTTATATTTATTTTATTTCATACGTTGTCGTTTCACTTTTTTGCACCTATAAGAACACGCACTTTTTTTTCGTGCACCTCACAGGCTAAATGACGTCTGTGTCTTCAAGTTAGCGTTTGTCACACTCTGGTTTGTGCGGCCACTCGCCTCAGAAACGGCTAAGACAAGCCTATGTTAGTGGAATAAGCCAATTGTTTGAACGTTTAAGGCGCACAGATGCCCTTTCCCGCATTGGCAATAAATGTGATCCGCTTCATTATTGTGTCGTAGTTTTGGCACGTAGAGCCTGTGGGGTCTGCAAATGAGATCAGCGCTCTTGGAACGAAGGGAGACAGCAGACGTGGTCGGACAGACGAAACGCATGTACAGTCGCGCTAAACTTAAACTATCGTGCACCCGCAGCAGGTTTCTAATGCGAAGCATTTCTTAGCGATCTTCGGCGACTTTCAGCTTGTCTATCTATCTATCCGCCTACGACTTCTAGCTCTCCTGGTTGTCTCGATAATGGTATCAATACCAAAATTGGTATGGCACAACATGACTGTATGACGAGCATAAGTGACTCGTATTGACATAAAAATAATGACATGTATGTCATGAATATCATGATTTACATTTCATGCAATACTTAAGTATGCAATACTTATTATTTCTTTCCCCGCGCCGTCAAGGATTGGAACGACCTTCCCTGCTCCATTGTTTCAACCACCAGCCCATCATCCTTCGCGACAAATGTTACCAATCACCTGTGCTGCGAAAATTAACGTATTCAAATGTTCTCTTTTCCTGTGTATCCACACCTTATGTAATAACCCCCAGTGGGGTCCTTAAGGAAATAAAAATGAAATGAAATGAAATAGTCTTGCTGCTCCAGCAGTGATTTCATTCACATGATATGTTGCAAAACTCTTATGGTATGACATGACTGCATGGCGAACATAAGTGACAAACTCTAACATAGAGATCGTGACTAATTGATATGTGGGTTTTAACGTCCCAAACTACCATATGATTATGAGAGACGCCGTAGTGGAAGGCTCCGGAAATTTTGACGATTTCTTTAACGTGCACCCATATCTGAGCACACGGGCCTACAACATTTTCGCCTCCATGGAAAATTCAGTCGCCACAGCCGGGATTTGATCCCTTGACCTGCGGGTCACGGGTATACCTGCGTGACCTGCATGCATACCTGCGTATACCTGCGTATACCCACGTATACATGCATGCGTATACATGCTGCGTATACATGCATGCACATCCGCGTATACATGCATGCATACATGCATGCACTCACACACACACACACACACACACACGCGCGCATACACATACACATACATACGTGGGCAAGCAATACTTATTCAAGCAATGTCTCTGAATGCAACCTGACTTTTTTTTTTTGCCTGGTTTCGGTATTTCTATCCAAAGAGACATGGTGAAGAACGGCACGCTCAAGGGCAACCAGGAGCTGCACGACGCCAAGACGCGGCTGCTCCGACACGAGACGCTGGCACGTGTGGCCGCTCTCAACGGCCTCGACCAGTACGTCTTCCTCGACGAAGGGCCCGAGAAGACGTCCATGACAGAGTACGCGCACGATGCGAGATTACAGGTGAGACGGCGATATCCTCGACAGACTACCTTTGACAGTGAGCAGAGTGCTTCGACCATAGTCATACCCGGACAAGTAGACGTGTTTTCTTATCGACGTACCTCTCTCCATGGTGTTATTGCAAACGGTGTTACCATAGAAGATATTCCTTACCGCATTAAAACAGTGCATATACTCAATAAAACAGAGCATACATTCGCTATTTTTAACCCTTTCGGCCCTGGCGGTGTCAATTGACACCACCGCACATTTCTTTTAGCGTCTCGGAAATGTAATCAATACTGCTCATTTTTGTGGAAATAGTTCTTCAATGATCCCAGCGGAAATTCACATCAATATTGCGGTACCGTTGGGGAGGTAGCAGCAACAAAGAAGAATCGTGAGCGAAGTCTTCGGTGAAGCCGGTACGCGTAAGGTGAGGAGGGTACAAGCGCCATTTTTGAGACGTCGACGCTGTTTCAATGATTATTAAGTTGACGAGTACGACATTGGTTTCCATTTTGTGTACAGTATTGATTGGGAGTAATAAAGAAGCCATTTTTTTCTGATTTTCCAATCACTAAGCCCCGACGACCTAATTGGACGCCGTTTTAATTAATGCAAAAATGCACGCTCCACTGGCTCAAATTTTCGTTTGTGGTCTTCTGTGGTCCTAACTATCAAAAAAAACTGGCACAAGAAGTTTATCTGACTAAAACGAAACATAAAGCGCTGAAAGGATTAATTCATACACGTGCCGATCAGCGAAAGGCTTTAGCGCCAACGCGCCACCATTTTTGGGCCAGGCTTCGTCCACAAGTGCGGGTATTCCCCCGGTTCTCAGCGTGCGTTCGACTTCTACGCAATTATCTTACTTTTATTGTTATTCATGCGTCGTTTGGTAACACTGTAGAAACAATACTTATATAGTACACGTCACGTGCTTTAAATTTCTGCGAATTGGTCACTTCTTGCAGGTGTCCTTGCCCGCAGCAGAAGGTGAAAGAAAGAGCAGCTTCCTGCACAACTTTCTCCAGTCTGTGGCTGGGGCAGTGTACATCGACAGCGGGTATGACGTGGGCACGATCGAGCGCATCTTCTTGAAGTTTTTCAAGCCCCACTTCTAGCGGATGCTCAAGCTCATTGCGTCGACTGGGGCTCTGTGCACGTATACTTTGGCACAGTTCCATCAGAACGAAAGTGCCGAACTTTGTTCTACTTCCACGGCACGCTGTACAGCTGCTTGTGACAATGTCGAATGATTTACTGGTGCTGCGTTATTAGAGAGTAGAGAGGCACCAGACAAGTGCTCACTTCTGCTTCTCTCCAACACTAATAAATGAAAATGTTTGGCTCGAGAGGACTTATAGCTAACAGCGTGAAAAAAAAAAAAAAGCAGATCCCACGTACAGTGGGAATCGATGATATGCGAAGCACGGATGAGGCAGGTTCATGTGTCACTTTAAAATCAGCACAACGTTACGAGGTGGAGTTAAATTTTGCCGTGCGTGACTTCCGTGTCATGATTATCATGTTCGAATGTGTTGTTTACCTTCGTCCTCTATTCACGTCACGTAACACCAAATTGGGTATATGTGGAGCTAGCGAAGCGGCCGAGAGCGCATCAGGAAGGGCCCAATATACTCCAACGTAACGTTGACGCGCGCGCACGCCGAGCACAGCGACGGTATACGTCAGCAAAACGTGAGCATTCTATCGTGTGATCCCAGGCGCGACCAACGCGACCAGCGTACGTCGGCGCGGCCTCACTATAGAGCGGCAGGGCGGCAACCGGCGCGAAACGCGGCATGCTGCATTTCGCACCGATGCGTTACCCAGACAGCAGTGCGTCTGCGTCTTTGTGTGACGGTGGGACACCGGACGCGCTGAAACGCGCATGCGTCAAAGCAACGCAGCGCGCGCCTGCGAGTATATGGCAGGACCGGTGCCTGGCTTCGCAACGCCGGTGTGACGCGACGAAACGAACGCCGGTGCGCACGCGGGCCGGGTCACATCGAAATGTATTGGTGCCTTGACTGTGGCAAGTAGTCATGTTCTCACATGACACGCATCTCATGATTACCATGTTTGCACCAGTCACATACCTTCGTCATCCATTGACGTCACGTAAAAGCTAGCGAAACGGCCGTGAGCGCATCATGAGCGCGGCATGTAGTCATGTTGTTACATGACATGCATGTAATGATTTTTATGTTAGAGTGTGTCGCTTGTGTTCGCCATGCAATCCTGTCATACCATGCCGGTTTGGCAACATGCCATGAAACCATCGCAAAAGCAGCACGACCATGAAATGTAAATCATAACATTCATGACATACATGTCATAATTTTCATGTTGTGACGTGTCAAATATTCTCGTCATACAGTCATGTTATGCCATACCAAGTTTGGTATCGATACCATTATCGAAACGGCCAGGAGAGCTAAAAGTTGTAGGCGGATAGATAGATAGATAGATAGATAGATAGATAGATAGATAGATAGATAGATAGATAGATAGATAGATAGATAGATAGATAGATAGATAGATAGATAGATAGATAGATAGATAGATACGCTCAAAGTCGCTGAAGTTCGCTGAGAAATGATTCGAATTTTCAAAAAACTAGCAGCTTTGCCGCAAAGGTGAAAGGATGAACGTGATAGCAACAAATCGGAAGGCCATGCGAATAATGGCAAGCACATCGAAGCGTGCCCCACGTTTTTCACGCACAAATGACGCACGAAACATACTCATAGGTACAGATGAACGTGAATAAGCGTCTCAGTTGTTACTTCACTCTGTCTGAAAAGCGCGCCCTTTTCGCTAACGGAAACTGTGCAACGAGTGCATTGACCATTGTGCGCCCGGTAGCTACAACAGAATCGTTTTGGTGAAAGCCCAAGGTTTACGATTATCCCCAACGCGAGATAAGCGAGCGCATGCGAGGACATCCCTTCTCCGCGGGGCAAAGTGTACGCGTGGGAGATGAGAGCGCGCGCCGCCGCGTCGTGACGATCTGGCGACGCGCGCTCATTGTGCCATCTCGCTGGTAATGATTAAAACCCTGTAGTTGTTCCCCAGAGATTCGCATTGCCAGCGGCAAGTGATAGGTATAAATAGCTTGCCGTTTGAACGTTGAAGGAGGTGCTCCTTCGTGGCTCAGTGGCTAACGCCTCGCACTCAGAATTCAGAGGTCGGAGCTTCGATTTCGTGCACCGGAGTCTTTTTCTGGATTATTTCGCTTTATAGCGTTTTCATATATATAGATACGTATACATATACGGTGAGGGACGGCGATGCCGACGCCGGTGGCAAAATCCAGCCGAGAGTGTCCGTATCATTGCTATCGCAGTAAAAACTGCTTTGGCATGCAGCGTTTTTATGCACACTTCCTCACACACACACCTATCCGACGCAGTTGTGCATCACCTCTTGTAATGATGCCCGGAGCTTACGGCAGCTGCTTACGTTGGCTCCCATCTAATCGGTTATGGCGCTCGTCCCCTGACCGGAAGGTGGCAGGTTCGAATCCCGGTGATGGCGGCCGCTTTTCGATGGAAGCGAAATGCGAGAAGTTAGTGTGCGTAGATCGAGGCGCCCGTTGAACCTCCGTTTGTCGAACTTTTTGGGACCCTCCATTACGATGTGCCTCATAGTAACGTTGAAGTTATGGCGTGCAGTACCGCAACAATTATTATCACACGCGCGTACGTAATATGCTGACGGATCGATATGCGATATCAAAGCTTCTTCCTATAATGGCTGGTATAAGCGCAATCGTTCAAAACAATCTCGTCGTGTCACTACGAAGCCGGCCGCTGAATGCAATGGCTTTCTTTTGAGCGTTCGAGCCGAAACTGCGTTCATTTGATATGAACTGTCGATAGTGTTTACGAAAGCACGCGCATTGCTTAACCGTAAGTTGACGCGGTTCAATCTGGGAGCACTGTACAAGATATCTGCGCAAATGATACGGTGTAGTCCGTCAACTTCGAGCGTTTCGATTAAGGTGCTTATCACGAACAGCGGCGATCAAAATTTAGGAGGCCACGGGGGCGAGAAGCTTGATTGCGCGCACTGCGCAAGCGCAACCTTTTCTACATGGCAGCCTGTCTTCTCGCTTGCTTCAACTTTGCGTACAAAGGAAAGCAAAAAAAAAAAAGAACGCGAAGTCCCCATTTTGCAGTCAATGTGGTACGCCGCGGAAGCACTGAGTGATGATATCGCGACACAAGTACGCAACAGTATACTGTCACTATATAGTGACAGTTCTCGGGGCGCGCTTCTTAGCCTTCGTCCCAGACGTTTCGCGGTAGTGAAAACACGTATATGGCGTGCTTCACCAAGAGACAGCGCTGCTCGATAATCACATCACATGTACCAATTAAAAAGAAAACTGGCGCAATGTGCATGTTTTCGCCACCGCTGTTATGCCTGCGAGTCCACAGCGAACGTCCGTGCCTCTGAAAAAGGCAATCTGTGTCAAGGCCAGCCCGCCTGACGCGAACAACTCAACGGCGTAAACACGCACGGCGCCTTTCTGGCGTGCACGTGCAATGAGTCACCTCAGCAAGCGAGCCCGTCGAGTAAACAACTGGCGTCTTCCTGTCTGGCGGCTGACGCAATGCGCGGCGACGTCACTCGTCCTTGGGTACAGCCACCTGCAGCGCAGCCTCTCCAGATTCGATGAGAAAGAAGGACGTGGCCCAGCGGCGACCTCATTGGAGGATTCTGACCTCGCGACCAGCGGCGCTTCTGGTTGGACGTTTGGGTTGGACCCGGGGCATATAAAAGAAGCCCTGCGGCGCGTCGAGAGGGACCCCCTTTGACATCAGACCCATTTAAGAGCAGACCTATGTGTTAGAGAGGAGAGCTCGGCTCTTCGAGTCTCTGTCGGCCCCAGTGCCGAATTTGTAACGCCTCTGTATATATGCTGTACATAAACCTTGTTTAAACTCACCGTCGTCCCGTCCGCTCGTCTATCAGCTCTGCGCAGAAGCAGTCGCGAGCTGAGAAACCTATGCTACCAAACGGCTGGTGACCTTCCCGGCGGAGTTCGAAGCAGTGGCGCCTTCGGGACCGTGTTGGCGCCGCCGTCTTTCGAAACAGTGGTTGCAGCAGTGAGATATCGAGGCGCCCTTCGTAACGTCGTCGGAGGCGCGCGTCGCAACAGTGGTGGCGTAGCGGTGGGATTTCGGAGGCCGCGCCTCATAACACCGCGTGGCGTTTGAGACCAATTGAGGCTCAGAAGCGGCACACACCGAGCACTGCCACTACAAGCTACGTTCTTTTTTTTTTTTTCGCGATATCATCGCTTGGTGCTTCCACGGCCACTCCAAAAGCGACATCATGAAATTTTCCTGGCGTTCGGGTGTGCACTCAGTTGAAGAAAGGGAAAGCACAGGCTGTCAGGCAGAAAAATATACGCCTGTGCGCGCTCTCGAGTTTCTCTGGTCGCCATGAGAGGGCGCCGTGGTGCTGTTCGCCACGCGCTCTTGTGGGCTCCAAAATTTTGATTGCCACTGTACGTATACACAACGATTGATTGATTGATTGATTGATTAGTTGGTTGGCTGATTGATTGAAGAAAGGCCAATGACACCATGTTTCGGCTCTTTATCACAGCGCCGTTTCCTCGTGTGACACTATATTGCGCGCATCAGCCGTATGCATGACAGGTGAACAGAAACTTGCGCCGGCGGACGCTGTTCACTTAGAAAAAGAAGAAGTTAAGAGTGAACACTCGGCGAAATCTGGCCTCAGGAAGTACGTCACGACTACGTTACAAACTATAGCGCTCCCACCAAACGCCAGAGGACGCAAGTGCAAAAAAACAAAAAAAAGCTATCACCCTTCCAACGGTTGCTTTTTTTTTTTTACAAAACAATAATTATACGCCCATACTTGGCATATTTACAGAAAAGAAAGCAATTTATTCAACACATCTTCCGTAGAAATCGACGTACTACCACAAACAGCATCTACGATTCGCGTCGATTCGAGTACCCGCCATACCAGCATTCGACAAGCCCAGGCATAACAGCGGGAATGTTTCGTCGACGTCGGCTGCTTTGGTGTTTTCGTGTTTGATACAGCAGGTCAGGCCCGTTTTCAAGCGAAGCTTGTTGAACGACATGTTGTTAAGCTAGTTGGGTCATTGATCCAGAAAAAGGTTACAACTGCGCGAATAAGATGCATGTAAGAAACGCAAACACACCCACACACGTCACGCTTCGTGTGGGGCGTGTTTCTGTGTTTCTTACTTGGTGTCTTATTCACTCAGTGTAACCTTTTTCTGAAGCTTGTGACGAGGGCGAGGTTCGCAAAAAAAAAACAGTTTGGGGCTGTAAGCGGCGGTGAAATCTGAACATAATGCAACGTTTGTATGTAGCAAAGCATTTCTGTGTGATGATCTTCTGACTTCGCGCTTTCTATATACTCAGCCTCTACTTTGCCTTGGAATAAAAACAACGCTTCACACATTACCTCGATCTTCTTATATAACTTAGTCGAAATAAAAAATTACGTTATGACTTCAATTCGCACGAACAGTTTTCAGCTGTACAACATAGAGAATCGCTAAATCCAAACGGCCTTGCCTTTTGCGCTGACAAAAGTGGTCTGAAATCATCAACTTTCGCCATAGCCAAACGTCGGTTGCGCACAGCGATCCAGAATTCGCGCCAGTGAAACCGAAACGGAAAGCGCAGGCCAGTTTCTCTCACCAACCACCAAGAGCGCTAGGATCGATTTGATTAGATCGATAGATTAGATTATGTGAGTGTCCATTCTTAACCTGTTTTTTTTTTCTTTATCTATGCTGTGAATACGGGTAGCAATGTTTCGTGAACATAGCAATCGATATGAAGCGCTGGCCAAGTACAGACGAGGATGTACAGTCATCAGCAAGCAAGCTTAACACGGACGCTCCGACGCATAAGCTGGACTATTCGATCATTCCAGCGACTATAGGCGGCGCAGAGGAACGTCAAAATGGCGGACGAGATGGTGATGCCGCGAGCGTCTACGTCAGCGTCGCAGAGCCTGAAGACGCGTTCATTGGTTTACGACTACTGAGAGACCGAAATGCGTCGCAGTTTTACCACCGTGTGACAGCTTCGGATCCCGGCTACATGGCGCCGCCTGCGTCGCTGGAATGGCCGAATACCTGGACTGATGGAAGCCGCGAAGCGCTGGACTCTGTTGCCGAGTTAATACCTCGTTATGCTTTGTTAGGTCGACGTGCATGGTTAAAATCTCGGCATCGGAATCGAAATCTACGTGGCGCTAGCGTCATTCAAACCGCTTCTGGACACACTGTGGAGCGTTCGTGTTAAGATTGCTGATGACTGTATATATCGCTTGCCGGGTTCATTCATCCTTGAAGGGGAGGCTGCAGGCGAGATGGAACGGACCACCCCGGTAGCATCCAACTTGTTCCTGCCGCATGCGTTCTCCTAGAGTTCGCTCTAAACAATCAACGTAACCAACCAATCAGCCTTTACGCTGGCTGTGAAAGCGAGACTCATCTCTCGTCCTTAAACCCGGTGTGATTCTGGAGCCCTATAACAACAGCCCTGGCCTGCCAGCAAAGTTTGTTTTAGACGTGCGTCCAACCGAGTTCTGTCCATAACCACGTGCGTGGCGAAAAGCGCGTGATTTGTTATTTCTAGCACACATCTGCCAGGACAGACAGGACGCTGGGTCTACGTTCCTGAAGACAGGCGTTGTTCTTAATACATAAGTTACTGATAACCCTTCCCTCTACTCGCAAGCATGCGTTAAGGCGCCGCTGTCGGTGGATTCACTACAGGTTCGCCTTGCTTCTATAGCATTTCGAGGTGGCTGCTTCGTCGACCCTTTATGTTTTGTGAATTCCCAGCGGTATTCGACATATCATTTCGCTTCACGAACTGCACCTTCGAGTGACAGCCTGAACAGTTAGTTGCCTGCTTTGCATGTTGTACTCTCGGCGTGCAAGAGTGGCTCGAAAGGTGCTGCACAAAACGGTGTTCCGTAGAATGAAGTGGCGTATTACATGAGCAACGGAGGCTACAAGTGCTCGGTTTAGGAACGCAGCAACCGAAAGTCTTGGTGCCCCAAATGCTCCCTATTTCACCGGACCTCGCGTGTTCTGCTGAAGTGTTCGACGAAGCAAAGACATCAACGCCCGGCTGCGTTGCGACTTCACAGGGACGATAGTGGCGTGCAGGTGAGATCGTGGTCGTTGAAAGAGGAAGCGTATAGGGACCATGCACCCGCTAAAGATTGGATTGGATAAACTTTTATTATCCCTAAGATGGCGTGCAGTAAATGGTGAGTACATGACGTTACGTTTGCAGTCACCTGCGATATTGCGTCTGAACGTGTACGCTTGATCTGCCGATGACTGGCCACTTGAAGAGCAGCGTAGGCTGTGGTGTAGCTTATCGCAAATGCGTAAGGCATCTTGGAAGAACACTTAGGCGCTGTTTCGATGGTGTTCCTTGATCGATCTCCAGTTCTTCAAGCACAGATTTCGTGTCTGTATATCTGGGAAATTGTCCAAATTTGATTCATGTGTGAAACGGAGACATTTCGCCATAGTTGTAACTAGTCAACTTGCCTAGATCCAGCTGTGACAGCTTTGATATGACATCATTAGCATTGCGAACGAGGATTGCAATGGCTGGGTGTGACGTACTTGGCTATTAGCAGGTTCATGCCCCTTGCATTATGTACGTTTCTGTAGGGTAATTTGTAGCTTTTGTTGTGCGGGTAACTCACCTCCAGGAGGCGGATTCAGGACAGCCTCAAGGAAATACAGCCACCCAGATTTTAACGTGCATGAGCGGTATCTTTGCTGTGCGTCAGCGCCATAAGACGGAGCCCAGTTGTCAACAGGGAGACGTTTAGCAAATGCCCATGAAGCTTGCTTAGAAGGGTTATTCCTTCTTAAGTATCTGATTTCATATCAGCGCGTTTCAGAAGAACCATTTGTTTTTTTTTTTTTGCTGATTCTTGTGAGTGAGTGCGTGTGCCATACCTTCACATGTTAAGTTTTTTTAGGGGCGATGCTCCTTAAGGCATGGGTCTGTCCATCCCATGTATGTATGTAGTAGTACGTAGCCACTGGTGGCACATACCCACTCAAGAGCGGGTATGTGCCACAGGGGATGCGAGATTGGAGATGGCGGTACTTCGATACTTGGAGTGCTAGATGGATGCACGGAAGGACGGACACGCAAAGTAGCAGACGGATGGGTGTATGGATAGACGCGCGGATGTACGGACGGATGGATGCACGAATATAGAGACAGATGGATGAACAGACTCGTGGACGGACGCACGGACAGACAGATGGACGCGCGGATGGTCACGCGGTCGCACGGAAGCAAGAACGAACGGACGGACGGAAGCACGGACTCGCTGATGGACGCTTCGCCTCACTCATCATCATTCACTCCGTGGATATGCTGTGATTTCTTTTTCTTTGAATTCTTGTGGCATGTTCGGAAAATAAAAAACACGACCAAAATCATTCGCCTATACTCATGCTGTCTGGTGTCCTGAAGAGCGCTAATTTGGCGTGTCGTCCTTCAAAGGTCCCAAAATCCTTCATAGTTCAAAGGCTAGAGCGTGGTTTCCTCCTCACCCTCTCTACCCTGCCCACAGGCACTGTCACCACTTATTTCTGCCCTGACGTCGGCAATGTCAGCAGCAAACGCCGAGTCTATCGTGATTTCGCGCATTTTCGCTGCCAATGGCATATATCTTGTGTGAAGCAGTTCAGACAGACTCGAACAAGAAGAGGTGCAGCCATCTTGTACTTCGTGTGTCGTCGTCGTATGGTCGGATTCTTGTGTATCACACTAGCGCTCCACAAGAGCTTCACTAAAACAAAAACAAAAATTCACACTAGGGCCACTTCCCCACCATGTTTTCTTGCACTCTGAACAAGATTCGATTCCTACACTGCCATCTTCAAGTATCTAGTTGGGGAACCGCGAAGAGTCACGCCCCGTTGGAAGCTGTCGAAGAATAGACTCCGTCAACGACATTCTGGCTTTCAACGTCGATTTAAGCCGCGGAGAAGCCTTTCGAAGCGAACGCGGTTTCGATTTTCGCTACCAGAGCGCTCCACAACTCCGTCGGGCAGACAGCACCAACCAGTTTTTTTTTTTTTTTTTTTTATCGCTCGCGTTATTTACAAGAGAAATACCTTCGCTCTGAAACTACATGCCGCGTCTACTATAAACGCTGTGAACCGTAAGAGGATGTTTCGTTGTTTGCTTCTCTCGTTTGCTATCGGGTTGCTCGTTTGTCCGCCGCGGGCCATAATTCGTCTCCCTGTGTCGACTACGCCCCGTTCGCCGTGAGCGGTCAAAGCGAAGCGCTTCATCGCCGTACGTGGCACGGTCATTCCACTACGGCCTCGGGTGTGCTCGGGGACACTTCGCGCTGTGGGAAACGGTCAGACGGACCGGCATGCAGCTTTCGGGAGGGGCGTACGTCGACTGAATTTGTGCGCTTCGGCGGCTATAGGACTGCGGTGCACGTCCCGTAAAATATTGTTTTATAATGGGCGTATTTGAAGTCGAGTACCTTGTACGGCTCATCTGTCCGATGATTTCACATATGGCGGTGTTGTGAATAAGATTAACGCTAAAATTCTTCTTACGTTGAATACAGATATGTAATGATGCCGCTTGGCAAGGACTACAACTTGTGCATTTCCGATGGAGGCGGAAATGTTGTAGGCTCGTGTGCTCGGATTTGGGTGCACATTAACAAACCCCAGGTGGTCGAAATTCTCGAAGCCCGCCACTACGGCGTCTCTAATAATCAAATGGTGGTTTCGGAACGTTGAACCCCACATATCAATCAATCAAGGACTACAAGCTAAAAGGAATTTACCTTGTGCATCAGCGTTTGTTAAAGTTAACCGATACACTAATACAGTGAATCCGGCAAACTAATTGAGATTCTTTAATTAATAAAGTGATTTAAGCGTCAAAAAAGAAGGAATCAATTGCTGAATTGTGAATCAAAATGCATTTAGATAAAGCAAATTGGCCTCGTGCATCAAGGCACACTTGCGTCGAGGCTTTTATTCTTCCAGACGGAACGGCCACTCCTGCAGCACAGTAGACGCCAGCTCAAGCAGGTGGGACTCTTGTTAATCCACCTTAACGTTGAATACGCATAAACAACGTTGGTCTAGCTGGCACAACCATGCAGTTCCGGTGCAAAGTAGCAAACGATAACTTCGATCTGGTTAATCACCCTGTATCTTCTCTTTATTTTTGTCTCTATCTATCTATCTATCTATCTATCTATCTATCTATCTATCTATCTATCTATCTATCTATCTATCTATCTATCTATCTATCTATCTATCTATCTATCTATCTTTCTGGTGCATCTGGTGATATCTGACGTTGGTGCATTCTAGGCAACGGTGTTGCCTAGAATGCATCATCAGCGCTGTGGGATGATCTTTACTACGTCTCCGTCGGGTATGCTTGCCCGGTGTAGTTAGAACATAAATTTTCGTTCCATGGTACAAGCTTATAAGTGGAGTATATTCAGTGATATTTTACTTTAACGAACTTCATTTCAACAAACTTCTAGGTTATTAGGAGTCCTTTTGAATGCCCCCCCCCCCCCCCCGGAGTAATGGACTAAACCGAAAACACGAAAATAGAGGAAAAGAAAACAGCCGTCTGCGCAGTGTAACCTTTGTCTATATTCGCTCTGCAGCTGCAAACATTTCCTTAAGAGGACATAGAACTGGAGCAAGTTCACATTTGGTTCGCGATTAATAACGGCGCCTTGAATACGAAGCCGCCGGCACAGAACACACAAGTTTTGAGTGCGTTATTATTAGCCACATTATGGTCGGCCGCGCAGCGCTATTGAAGCAGGAAATAAAACCGCCCACTACAGATTGTTCGTTGTAAGCTCGCCAGTACGCAATGACTCTATGCAGCCTTTGTGTTTTCTCAGGATATCCAATCACTTGCGGATATAGCAGCCAAAATACATGCTCTCCCCGCAATGCCTGTAGCCTATACGTATAACGCTCTATGCGCAGCGAGCATGACGTGCACTTAAGTCTAGCGTGCCATTTGTTACGACAAGCCCATTAGGGAATCGACATTGCCTTCGTCGAGCGGACGCTATGCATTAAGGAGAACAACACTATAATGTCGAGACGCACAGTGCAATGGTTACAGCTTGAGCGTCGTTGTACGTTATATTTCCGTTACACTTAACTCTTTCCGGGCATTGCAAGGTCAGTGCGATGCAACGTGCCGTTACCGGAGGCACTCGCACGTACGTTGCTGCTAGCTTGATGCAGTGGTACATAAAGTTGTTCTTCCTGATGCACTTTCGAAACAATTGTGTAAGCGGACCTCGGCTCATCAAAAGTGGCAATACATGTAAAGTGTTCTTGCCTAACAAACTGTTACTTATACTGACGCTCTCAGTCAAACTCAATCACTCACTTACTCACTCACAAACATGGTTGTATCATTTGAAAGGCACAATATGTGGAATGTGCCCTTGCACATTGTGTGTGTGTGTGCGTGTGTGTGTGTGTGTGTGCGTGTGTGTGTGCGCGCGCGCGCGCGCGTGTGTGTGTGTGTGTGTGTGTGTGTGTGTGTGTGTGTGTGTGTGTGTGTGTGTGTGTGTGTGTGTGTGTGTGTGTGTGTGTGTGTGTGTGTGTGTGTGTGTGTGTGTCAGGTCCAATCGGATCGGATCAGGTTGATGGTAAGTTTATGCATGAGAGTTGCAGAGACATTATTTAAACAAATTACTGAGCTGACGCGCATTTATACGGCCATATTTTCCACCCCACTATGAAATCATACACAGCAGTGTATGTAGGCACTGACCAAAAGTGGGACCTTTTCAAAAAGGTCAGAACGCCGTAACCTTTGCCGCATTTTCAATTACTTTTACATTATTTCATTTTCTATATACTTTTGTTCTAAAAGGAACTCACACGACGCCTATAGCCATTATTCAAGGGACGCATTTTTGTTACAGCCGACACACATTGTTCAATGGGTTCAATATGAATCCCATTCGCGTTTCATGAAAACAAACGCCTTATTTTGTTCTTGTTGTCATTGTCGCTTGGGGGGGTGGGGAGGGGGGGTTCTGTTCAATATTTTGCGAACCGAAACGTATGAGCCATTTGTGGACTACCCCTGACCCAGTAAACGCAGGGAATGAAACCACCGACAGGAAAAAAAAAGCAAAGTAGGTAAGAAACATACGTAAACAGCCGCACCACGAAACCGAACGACTGTTCACGCAATATTCCCAAGCTCACGCTATGCGTACATGAGTGCAGCGTTGTGTGTTTGTACAGTGTTCCACTCTCTTTCTTTCGATTGAGGCGCTCACGACAGCCACGGCTACACGCAATCCACCACGTCTTTCGCCTATGCACTTCACCCATCGATTGCGCGTTCCTCGCGCTATTGACCCGTTGTGCCCTCCGGTGCCGAAGGCCTGCATCGGAATATAACGGCATGCGAACGTTATGTACGAGACGTACCGCAAAACAGCGTGCCCTGCGCGACTGTCTCGGCCTTTCCGGGGCTTCAAACGAAGCCGGGTTAAGCCGCGGCGGTTCGTCTGTCGCATTTCTCGCGTTTATACATTCAGGCCGCTAGGGCGAAGCGGCGCGCGGTTTGTCACGACTTTGATCGAGAAGTGGTCCGGACGCGCGGGGAAAATTCTCGCGCCACGAGATGCGCGAACGAGACACGATTTCTCCTCTCTTCTCTTGCTTCCTCCTTTCCCTCTACTCGCCTCGTTTTCTTCCTTCATTCGTTCAGTCAATTCATCTGTCCTTAGTTATTCGTTCTTTGCCCCTTCTCTTCCTTTTCTTATTTCATGTTTGTGGCGAGGTGCGGATGACTCGCTTTTGTTGCGTGTCTGTGCCTCTTGTTTGCTTCTTTCCATCTACGCTTGTTTCCTTCCTTTCCTCATTTAGTCACTTCATCTCTCTGTATCTATTCGTTCTTAACCCCTTCTTCTTGTTTTCTTATTTCATGTCAGGTTTGTAGTGAGGAGCAAACTACTCACTGCCTATCCGTCTTCTTTTCTTCCCTCCATCCACGCATCTGGTTTCCTTCCTTCATCCATTCATTCAAATCATCTCTCCTTAAGTATTCGTGCTTGCCCTTCTCTCTTTTCTTTTTTTTCTCTCATTTCATGTTAGTGGCAAGGTGCATACGACTAGCTTTCTTCTTGGGGTCTCGCGTATAGATTCACATCTGGTGTTTATTTGTCTCTTTTCCTCGGCGCTCCATACTTCCTTCATTCTTCTTTCACTTGTTCGTTCTCTTCATTCTTTCGCACTCTTCGGCGATCGCTTTTGTTACGAGACCGCCGCTGTTTTGTCTGCGGTCTTCAGTCGACGGCGATTGAATACACCCCGTGACTGCCGGCATGCGTCGGAAGGGACCAGCGCATATGGTAATCCGGAGTTCCTGAGCACCTGGCCTTCTTGTGTGTACGTCGGAGCTTGTACCGACGCGAGAAGGAGTGTAATACTCCACGGTCGTGTAACCCGCTCGCGTGCACCTGGCGCTGGCGGTTTCAATTTCCGGGCTCGCCTTCCGGAGGCGGCGTTCCTTTTTGGCGGCAGCGCGAGCCAACAAAAACGAATGATGTAGCACGCCGAGAGGTAATCCTAAAAGCGAAAGAGCGAGATCACAATAGATAAATGTCAGGGAAGTTTAAGAGATGCGTGCAAACTTGCTGCTCTACAAACTTAAAATAATAGATTAGAGATTTAAAAAAATGTGAAGCCGTTCAGGGCCTCATACAGCGAAACTGTACGATTCTGAAGACTAATCTGGTTGCTTCTAGGCGGTTCCTGGATTTCGCTAGGTGATGCAGGTTGTTTCTAGGTGGCTTTAAGGTTGTTCCTGGTCTTTAGGTAGGTGGTATCCGACAGTTCATACGTTGATCCTCAGCGCAGACAGTCACCACAGGCAGTCACAGGCACGACATCGGGCACGTCTTCTCAGACGGGGGACTTCCATCGCTTCGGCGTTTCCTCGCAGCGGTCCTTGCCCCTACAGTTCCTTAGTATTAACTCGTTGTTCTTACACGGGGTTTTTCGGCTCACGGCCGTCGCTTCGGAGACATTTGTTGTTGGGTTGTCTGTTGCCGTCTTCCTATTTAGTGGACCAGTGGCGAGTACAGGGAATTGATTTACTCAATTGTTGTGGGACAGCTCATTTGCGATGTCGATGGCGTTCTGGCAGGCCTCACAGTGAAGATGATATTTTTTTTAGAACGACTCAGAAAGAACGATTTGCTGCACTGCTTTCCTGTTAAAAACGCTTCCCTGAAGGTGCGTCACTAGCGGTACTGACTGGCACAGTCTCGAGTTGGAGTTCTCCAAAGAATAATTGCGCGTGTGTGTATATATAGGTTGTTTTTTTTATTCTTTCATTTCTCACTTCACTTTATAAAGGGGGCAATAGGTTTCACTTTAATATTATTACTGGTAGGGGACTTCATACTTTACACTTCGAATTTACACTTTAATTCTTCATTGTTAGTGACCTTTGATGCCAGTGACCTTACATTGGCAATAGTAGCAGTAATTTTATTGCCAGTAATACTTCAAAGTACACCATCCCTCTCTGGGTGGCGCTACGTGCCTTTCGCTTACGCGTGAGACGTTCCGCTGGAAATTGGCGTATGCCAGCTCCCCTTTACAATGGGAAAGGTAAAAAAGAAAGCGAAGAGTAGCGTATCATCCAAGTACCACACCGGTGGTAAAGCGCGGCAGAGCGTTTTTCCTCTATATGGCGGGAAACGTCGGATTCAAACCTCGACTAAAGTTAAACGGCGGGCTTGTTGGTTATCCACAGTATCCGATTTTTAGCGCATCCAGGCCGGGACAGAGCATAACACGCACACGCACACACAAACACACACACACACACACACAAACACACGCACACACACACACACACACGCACACACACACACACACACACACACGCACACACACGCACACACGCACACACACACACGCATACATTGCACTAATTCTCCGAATAGGCTGCATTGTTGAAAGTTGGCGCTGTATGCGTGTGTGTGGGTTGTTTGTCTTCTGCTCTGTCTCTTCCCGGATGCGCTAAACATCGGATACTACTAAAGCTCGACCGCCAAAGCCATCGGGCACCCTTCGTTTTTTTTTTCTTCTTCGTGGGAGTGGGGTACTCTTACCAGCGCTCTGCTCGGTTGTTTATGCGTACTCAACTTTTGAAGCTATAGCCATTCTTTTTCTATATCTTTCAGTCCATCTCCCTTTTTCTCCCTCACTACGCGCGGAGCTAAGATGTACGCAAACGCTCAATATAGTAAACACGCATAAATAAGGACTGAAAAAAAAAAGACCGTTTATTGCCAGTCCTGAACCACAGCATATACCTCTTTTTTATTGAACACTGTTTATTCCGGAACAAGGCAAAGTATTCCTGCTGGAGGCGAATACTAAAAGGCTGAAAAGCCTGAAGAGTAGTATACAACTAACCATCGGAACTAAGTTAAGGCTTACATCTCGCTCTGAAGCGGGGCAGATCCACTACTGATCGAGCCAAAAATGACTCAATTCGTGTATTTTTTTTATTTACAGTTTCTCCAATCAGCTTTCTGGTGAACAGGTAGCGAAATGAAATGGCCTTACTCGATCTACGCTTCAATGAAGCGAACAAACCTCGGCACCGTGAAATCTCTACATCTACGTGGCGACCTAGCTCGCTGATTTACCTTAGGTGCTTATACAGCCAAGTTTGTCAAACAAGCAGCTAAGCTATATAATAAAGAAAGTAACAATGAACCCCCCCCCCCCCTTGAACGCTCGACGTTCACTGCAGTGACCACTTCTGAAGTTGCTTCAAGCCTAAAGGCATTCCTGAGCGTGCGCACACAAAACGGCTGGTGGTGTTTCACTTATAGCTCTGGAAAACGTTTTCTTTCTTTTTTTTTTTTTTTGGCTGTGTGTGCGGTCATCCGTGAGTCTCGCTCGATAGACGCGCCCTGCCGCATTGGGTGTTCAGCCTGTAGCTTTGTTCTTGCTCGCGCAGTTTTAACAAGCTTCAGGCTGTATTGATGGGAACGAGCGAGAGAGTCTGTGGCGACCTATATTTAGATACGCGGCGCGGTTTCCTTCGCGAACAATAGAGCGCCTCGCTTCGGTGTGTACTCAAGCACCACGCCTGTCCAGTCACGAAACGTTCTTACTTTAAATCGAGTCTCTTTGAGAGCGTGCCCGTGAAGAGCCACTTGAGTTGGCTAGACTGACCAAGCGGAGCTCCGTTCGTTTACAACCGGCGCTGCTGCGCGGATTGAGTATGGAAGTGCGGTGGTTTTGACGAGGCAATAAAATGTAAAGGTGGAATGACAGAACACGCAGGAACTAGGGATGAGAGATTTAAGAGGGAAAATAAATCGTAGTAGGTGATATAAAAAGAGTTTACGGGTTTTTACGGAGGTCACGATGGTTTCACGGTGCACTTTTATTCGGGGTCACGAATAGACGATGTGAACTTGCTTGCTTACAGAACGGCTGACCACTTTGTGGCGCCGAGACTGTTGGGTCACTGGTTTAACCCTTACGATGAGAAAATGTAGGAAGCTTAGCAAGTGTAGCATCTACAATGCAAGGCTCGAGGCCGTGAGTTCGATTCCCTACCACGTCGGCTGCATTTACGCGGGGGTAAAATGTGGAGCGTCACATGATTCCGTATGAAGCGTTCGTCAGAGATGGCTCAAAGACGAAAGACAATTCTTGTGAAGTTCTGCCACAAGATCCGGTCGATTGTATTGACGCTCCCTGCCCGCTCAAAATCTATTCGTACCTCTACTAGACAGGGCATGCGATCTTGCGCCCGTGTTTGCACATCCTGTTTTTTTAAAATGAATGCCTAGCTCGGCTCCCTCTAAGCTTTCTTTGGGCACCTCACGTAATCTTGCACGGCCTCCGAGCTTAGAGACGTTCCAGATCTTATTCACCTCTCGTAGTTTTGAAGTACCTCCGACACGTCCCCACATTTGGTCAAGAGAATATATTGTGCGACCTCATCTTGCGACGTCGCTCATAGCATCAAGCTAATGCCACTGATCAAGAGGGGCGTACAGACGCAGTAGCGACTATCTATCTATCTATCTATCTATCTATCTATCTATCTATCTATCTATCTATCTATCTATCTATCTATCTATCTATCTATCTATCTATCTATCTATCTATCTATCTATCTATCTATCTATCTATCTATCTATCTATTGTTGCGAAGCCACCTCCGAATCCCACCGCTGACCTCCACTGTTGCGAACGACGGACCGATCCCGCCGAAGCCACCACTGTTGCGAAAGACGGGGACGCCAACACGGCCTCGAAGGCGCCACTGCTTTCAACTCCGCCGGGAAGGTCACCAGCCGTTTGGTAGCGTATGTTTCTCAGCCCGCGACTGCTTCTGCGCAGAGCTGATAAGACGAGCGGACGAGACGACGGTGAGTTAAATAAGGTTTATGTACAGCATATATACAGAGGCGTTACAATTTCGGCACTGGGGCCGACAGAGACTCGAAGAGCCGAGCTCTCCTCTCTAACACATAGATCAGCCTTTCGCCTAAGACCGCTGACTCACACACATGTCGGCTCTCCGACACGGGGACTCCTCTCTCGTAGGACCTCCGATCGCGACGCGCCGCAGGGCTTCTTTTATTTACACCGGGTCCAACCAAAATGTCCAATCAGAAGCGCCGCTGGTCGCCAGGGCAGATTCCGCCAATGGGGTCGCCGCGCCATGCGTCAGACCACCAGACACGAGGGCGCCGGCTCGCTGTCACGTGCGCTGATGACTCAATGCACGTGGGCCAGGGAGGCGCCGCGCGTGTTCACGCCGTCGAGTTGATCGCGCCAGGCGGACTGCGGGCTGGCCTTGACCCAGATTGCCTTTTTCAGAGGCACGGACGTTTGACGAGGACTCGCTGGCATAACAGCACCCCCGCCGCCAGACAATGCACCGGAAAGACGAGCTGCTTCCACGGGGCTCGGATGTCAGGTGCGCTCGTTCGCCAGGTCCCTCCAGGTTCGCCTCCAGGGCCATGGGGAGAATACAGCTCCAGACTGTTCCGGGAACACGTCCCATTTTTGACGACGGATCCCAGCTCCACTGGCTTGTCGCCACAACTTGTCGACCAGCTTCACTCGTCTCTTCTGACCATCTTCGGTTTCAGCACTTGTCGATGGTTCTGCAACTTGCCAAGAACGGATCGACAACAGACATCACACGACACACGCAAGTGCCTTCGGTCACCCGACAGAACACCAGACAAAGTATAGTACAACATATACCTATCTACGGGTCTATCGGAATTTTGTTCCCTCTACATCAAGAGGCACATGTGGGACACAAGACTCTTAAAATGACAACTCAATTTTTTTTCTCCCACGTACAACAACGTAACGAATTAGAATACCACAAAGTTGGCCCCTTGAGATTACTCTGAACGAGAGCGCTCAGCCCAGGTCGTGATGAGGTCAAAATTTTGCCCCGAATCGCCAGCGAGAAACCGAAAGGTTGAGAAGTTACTAGCTGGAACGCACTGCTCAATGCACCTGCATTAGCGTTT
Organism: Rhipicephalus microplus; assembly: GCF_043290135.1. Classification (NCBI taxonomy): domain Eukaryota; kingdom Metazoa; phylum Arthropoda; class Arachnida; order Ixodida; family Ixodidae; genus Rhipicephalus; species Rhipicephalus microplus. Next base: position 54,865,665 of record NC_134708.1, read on the forward strand.
ACCTTTCCTTTTTTTTCTTTAGCGAACGTCAAAGTTGCGCTGTGGAGCAACATGCTCCACTTCAGTAACCGGCCACTTTTAGGCGACGATACCTATGCGGCACCAAGAGCGGCTCACACTTTCGACGTTGCACAGGGAAACAACGATACGGCTTGCTACGGATTGACTCCTCACCGCTTAGCTCGATATCGTGTTCGATCACCCTCATGTTTCCGGGGCGGTCCGAAAACACGTCTTCAAACTCGGAACCAATCTTTCTCAGGTCCTCTTTCTCAGGTCCTCCTTCACTTAAGCTAGGCTCTAGGTTCATCTGCTCCCGGATTACTTTCGATCCCCCTTCGATTACCTCACTAGGACTCAAATTTTCTGCTTCCTCTTCCACTGAAGCATTCAACAACAGATTTACGACCGCTTGATGTTGAACGTATGGTTTCATCAAGTTGTAAATTTTGTCCGGCCGCCTTCCTAATTTCACTTCATAATTTGAATCGCAAGGCTTCGATAATACTGTGGCGGGCCCTTCCCAATCAACCTCAAGCTTGTTCCTTTTGGACGGCTGCAGCAGCATTACCTGATTATCAACTTCAAAAGTGCGCTTCTTCCCCGATTTCTCGTAGCGCTCCTTCGACAGCACTTGTGCCGCGTTTTTCTGGCTTTCCACTAGCGCTTCAATTTGGCTTTCCACTAGCGCTTCAATCGAGAGATCCTCACGCTGCTCTCGAATGAGCGTCTCTCGATCAACTCTCGGCAGCTCGCTCCAACTTTCCGCTACAGGCGAGAGCGTTGCAACCCTCTCGCTCTGACTCAATGGCGCCATGTCGTCTCCCCCCAAGCATACCTCGCCGGCCGCTTCCGCGACGGGCCGCTCGCGTGACCGCTCACATGACTCATGCGGAAAATTTCCTTTCTGGGGTTCCGACGACCCGCCGACAAGGTCACTTGAGAGTTCACCGCCTGGAACCAGATCAAGCGGCCGCGATAGCTTCCGCGCTTGCGATCGCGTGAGAGCCATGCACGCTAAGTTGGGGAAGAACGATTTGCCCTGCTCTTTGAGAAGCTGCTCTGAGTTGTTGGAGAAAAGATAAGGAAAACGATCGGGAAGCGCGGCAGACACAGCCGCTTCGGTGCGAAGCTTACCGAACGGGCCTTCAATGACAACCGTGGCGATTGGTAAGCAAGCACTCTGCTCCTCGGCGACTTGCCTGATCCACGCGCATTCTCCTGTAAAGTCGTCCGGAGACACCAATGAAGGATGGACAACATCCATGGTTGCCGCGGAGTCTCTAAGTGCTCGACACGCTTTCCCATTCACACTAATTGCTTGGATATACGGCTCCAACAACCGCATGTTCTTTTCCGATTCTCTAATTGTTGCAAAAGCAAACTTTTGCTTACAGTTTATCGCGATGTGCCCTTCCTTTTTGCAGTTGTAGCAGATTAGTGGCTTCCGTGATTCAAACGCCCGTGTGGTATCAGTGCGTTGTTTAGAAACCTCACTCGATTTTTCCGCTTCCGTTTTCCCTTCCTCTACAGTGTCCTTCGTAAGAGACGGGTCCTTTTTGAAATTACGGTGCGGAGCGGGTTTCCGTTGATCAGGTTTCTTTGAAAAGCCCTCTTTTCTTTCATCCTTTTCAACGCGCACTGCCCTGCTATGCAACTTTCGGCGAGTATAATACTCCTCAGCTAACTCTGCTGCCTTGTTTAGCTGTACTTCACCAAGTTTGTCCTGCAGCCAAAGTTTGACATCCTCCTCGATGCAGCGGTAGAATTGCTCCAATGCAACGCATTCCACCACTTTATCGCGGTCGTCATAAACACCTTCGCCCTTGAGCCATTCAATCAAATCGGCTTTAAGACGAAACGCGAAGTCCACGTGTGACTCATTCCCCTTTTTAGCATACCGGAACCTTTGCCTGAAAGCCTCGGGTGACAACTTATAACGTCTCAAGAGCACTTCCTTAACCTCGTCATAGCTCTCAAACGCTTCCCTCGACAAGCAAGTTATCGCGTCGGACACTTCGCCGGGAAGAAGAGCTAGCAGGTTCCGCGCCCAAAGAGACCGCTCCAAAGCGTTTCGCTCACAGACGTGTTCAAACTTGACGAGATATTTCGCCATGTCCTCGCCTACTACGAACGGTGGCAGTTGATCCCGAATTCTAATACCACTGACCTGAATCGTCGGAGAAGCTGCGCTAGGCGCCTGCGAACACTGTAGGATTGCCAATTCTAGTCGTTTCATCTCAAGGCGCTCCTGTCTCTCGGCCTCCTCGCGCTCGCGACGTTCACGCCTTTCAGCTTCTTCGCGAGCTTCTACTTCTCGCCTTTCAGCCTCCTCACGGCGTGCTTTAATATCCACCCAGGCCTCATCGACTTCCTCAGCCGACACTCCCTCATCCTTCATGATCTCAAGGATCGCTTGCTTTCGTTTCGCACGGCCCAAAGTAATGCCGAGTTCCTCACAAATTTCGATGAGTTCCTTCACTTTAAGGTTCTCCATCGTTCACACTAGCCTCTTGCTGTTTGCCCCTGTTAAGAATCTACTTGCCGTACCAACTATAAGCCTACTAGCAAGACGCGCAAGCAATTTTTCACACTCCCGTGTTTACCCCCTCCGCATTAACTTTGGTTTCAAAGCGCTTCGACTTGGCTTGAAACGATCAAAGCTCCCTTCAATGCTTCACACAGCCCTTCTCTAAACTACTACAACCTGAGCTAGAGTAGTCTGGTGAACTTAGGGGAAAACATCAGGCACTCACAGCATCGATGTCGCTGACGCCGGCCGATCCCGCAGCTGCCAACCACTGTTGCGAAGCCACCTCCGAATCCCACCGCTGACCTCCACTGTTGCGAACGACGGACCGATCCCGCCGAAGCCACCACTGTTGCGAAAGACGGGGACGCCAACACGGCCTCGAAGGCGCCACTGCTTTCAACTCCGCCGGGAAGGTCACCAGCCGTTTGGTAGCGTATGTTTCTCAGCCCGCGACTGCTTCTGCGCAGAGCTGATAAGACGAGCGGACGAGACGACGGTGAGTTAAATAAGGTTTATGTACAGCATATATACAGAGGCGTTACAATTTCGGCACTGGGGCCGACAGAGACTCGAAGAGCCGAGCTCTCCTCTCTAACACATAGATCAGCCTTTCGCCTAAGACCGCTGACTCACACACATGTCGGCTCTCCGACACGGGGACTCCTCTCTCGTAGGACCTCCGATCGCGACGCGCCGCAGGGCTTCTTTTATTTACACCGGGTCCAACCAAAATGTCCAATCAGAAGCGCCGCTGGTCGTCAGGGCAGATTCCGCCAATGGGGTCGCCGCGCCATGCGTCAGACCACCAGACACGAGGGCGCCGGCTCGCTGTCACGTGCGCTGATGACTCAATGCACGTGGGCCAGGGAGGCGCCGCGCGTGTTCACGCCGTCGAGTTGATCGCGCCAGGCGGACTGCGGGCTGGCCTTGACCCAGATTGCCTTTTTCAGAGGCACGGACGTTTGACGAGGACTCGCTGGCATAACACTATCTATCTATCTATCTATCTATCTATCTATCTATCTATCTATCTATCTATCTATCTATCTATCTATCTATCTATCTATCTATCTATCTATCTATCTATCTATCTATCTATCTATCTATCTATCTATCTGTCTATCTATCTATCTATCTATCTATCTATCTATCTATCTATCTATCTATCTATCTATCTGTTGGTCTATCGGTCTGTCTATTGGTCTATCGGTCTGTCTGTCTGTCTGTCTGTCTGTCTGTCTGTCTGTCTGTCTGTCTGTCTGTCTGTCCGTCTGTCTGTCGGTCTATCGGTCTATCTTTCTATCTTTCTATCTTCTGTCTGTCTGTCTGTCTGTCTGTCTGTCTGTCTGTCTGTCTGTCTGTCTGTCTGTCTGTCTGTCTGTCTTACCACTCCTTGTATTACGTACTAATAGCCTCGTTTAATAAAAACGCAAAAAATAAACGGAAGTGCAAGAGCATACACTTAAAGCAATTCCTTCCCTTTGTTTTCTTTGTTTCGCACAGGGCGCGCGAACTGACGTGCCGGCCTTTCCCATCGCTGTCGCTATTCATTTATTCCTCTTTGACCGATTCGTCGTGGAACGTGTCTGTTTTCTCCGCACCTGCCTCCACCATGTATACCTTTCTTATCAGCGACGTCGGCACGGGCTGTTTACGGCGCCGGTCCCTTTACTTCATTCGCCGAGGGATTATATTGATTGCTACACAGCGATCTCAATGACGTAGAAGCGGAGCACACGCACCCTTACGCCCAACTACATGCTGCCATCTACATATACACACTGACGGAACGTCAATAGAGAAGGCTGGCTTGAAAGGACAAGCTCATTCTGAAAATGAAGTCACACATAGCGTAGAGGGTCTATGGACAAGCATTTAGTAAGTCATGCTGACGTGCACACTAACTTGCAAAATATCGTTCCTAACGCGGCTTTTCATCGAGCGTTTAAATTGTAGCGTGGCCTGGTGCGCATATATACGATATTTGTACAAATATTCAAATGACGTCTTTATACCGTTTGTCACAGATCTGGTCCGAAGCCTGATCTCATCACGCTTAGTTTACTGTACGCGATACAACTGAAGGGGCAGGGACATTGTCAGGCATTACCGCGAAGGGCATTTGGTCATGATCGATTTGCCGTCTTTCACGACGCAGAGGCTTTGTCTTCTTTATGGGTAATTACAGCCAGAGCATTTTTGTCTTTTTTTTTCACCACTAGCATTTCCCTCTTTTGGTGTGCACATAGTATTCTTTCCCTCCTCCAAAGGGGTCCTGAACGATTCTAAGTAGCTTTGCTGCCACTTCGCTCTACGAGGCGCTGTCACACTTTGCCACTTTTTACTCAGAGCGGTCGCGTTGAGTCCACTTAGCCATTGCCATTACTGGTTCGTCACTCTCGCAGATTCAAATTTTTATAGGACCCTTGACTTACCCAGAGTTATGAGACAAAAAAGTAGTTTCTTTCTCGCCTTCGCTGCCCTTTCTACAGGCGCCATCTACTGCTCACTGCTTATATTTTCATAAAACACGTGGACAACACCAGCACTAAACGTTCAGCCTATCAGTCTGGATTCTACGCCTGTCGGCTAAGCGCTTTTTTTTTTTTTGCCCTATATCATGTCTTAAGTTTTTAAAGTGCGCACGTAAAGTGTTTTGTTTGTTTTGCTGTCTATCTGGCTATGCCACTCAAGCCGCTAATTTGCTTCGGCAGACCAAGCAACATGTCTTTGTTTATTTTCATTTCCAACATTTCCAACCTGTTTTTTTTTTTTTTCAACAAGTTGGGGTTCAAGTGAAAAGTGGTTAAAAAAAATCACTTGAAAATGCCTGAGGGCCGATATACATGGAAGCAGTTTAGGAATGCAAACTCTTGTTAAGTAAAGTGAATTTATAGCCTAAGAAATGAACAAAAGTTAGAAGAATATTATACACACAAGGCAACCTAAATAACTGTATATTCACTCATGAACGAAACTTATGAACGTGATACAAACTGTAATACTATGATACAAAGTGCAGATACGCCAGCTGAATGATTTCATTCCAGTGACGTATTATACATACTAAAAACACACTACAAAGAACACCATGCAAGGGTGACGAAAAATTCACGCATTTCTCTTTTTGAAAACACAAGAAAGTTAGGGTCACTACACTCATACTTATTAAGCAAGGAGGGTAATGTGTATCTAAGGGAGTGTAGGAAATAGTTTGTGCGAGAACGAGGAACGAGCCATTTGTCCGCACTTTGGGTCCGTGAATCCGTGTGTTATATATTTGTGTTTGACATATCTTTGAGTCTTTGAATATTTGAAATTCGATGAAATAAATGGCTATGTTATTATTAGCATTATTAAACACGGAGCATTTCTTTGCGTACTGCACGCACTTTTAGCAGTCGCTTACGTCTGGCTGCTTTCGTGATCACCTCCTTAACTTGGCGTGAACCAAAATTATGATATATAGTATGGGAGGGTAAGATGGTTTGACGAATAAGAGGCGTTGCGCAAGACATGAATAGTGTCACAATCCCGTTGCCTTCATCGTCAAACACTTTCCTCCGGACTGTGCCACATACCCGCGGGTGGGTATGTGCCACTGGTATGCGGGTATGGGCCACAGGTGATTGACACTTAGTATCTCGCAAGGAATGGCGAGAACATACAGCGGTAATTTCAACGCAATAGCGTTAAGAGAAGGCTTACATCGGCAGCGTTGACCCGTTGCATGCAAAGAATAAATATCAAGGTTTTAGCAGAATTCGAACACTAGCATTCTGCGTGGCAATCAAGTACTCTACCACAGAGGCACGTCGGGTCTCGGAACTACTTTTCAAATTGACCTTAATTCTTCGTGAAGCGTCAACTGTGGTTGCAGTGCTGGCTATCCAATTTTATTAACACTACAGTCGTCACGTCGTGTTAACGTCAGTTGTAGTTAGGGACCATCCGCTGAAGTTTATGTAGCAGCGTCCAGGGCTTCCATCTTCGCGAGCACTGCAGCGCTTCATATCTGACTGATACCCATGTTCCTTCTGTAATCGTTGCGCAAGTGGAAACAACTGTATTTATAAAGATGTGCGACGCTTCGACTTACGTTTGTTCGTGCAACAATTGTACATACATTTAGCGTCATTTCATACCGTGCGCCTCAATAAAAAATTACAACACGGCCCCCTTCCCTCCGCATGCTACGCATAACGTTGATTGCCAAGGTACCAGGGATCTGCCGAATTAATAATAATAATAATAATAATAATAATAATAATAATAATAATAATAATAATAATAATAATAATAATAATAATAATAATAATAATAATAATAATAATAATAATAATAATAATAATAATAATAATAATAATAATAATATATTGTTATTGTTATTGTTATTATTATTATTATTATTATTATTATTATTATTATTATTATTATTATTATTATTATTATTATTATTATTATTATTATTATTATTATTATTATTATTATTTCTGTCTGAGCAATCAGGAAAACGGGAAACTAAGTGAAAGCAGTTTGCCGTGCTCGATGGTCGCTCGACGCAAGGCAGACCAGGCCTGCGGCTGCCTGGTATAACAACTTATATTTCTTATCCATGGACCAATAATCAAGAACTTATTTATTCCTGCCGTCATGTTAACAGACTTCTGGCGTCATGATTCATTTAACGAAAAGATGGGGAACGTCAGAAAAAAAAATAAAGCCCTAATTACACGTTACAGCGCGTCAGTGCGCGATGGGCCCTTTCCTATACTCGCTTCCTTCCTGTGGGGGGAGAGGGCAGGCATAGATTATGTAACTGACGCCTTGTGACGCGCATGTGTGGTTAGGGCTTAAGGCGCTCCTTCTTACTATTACTGCGAAGCTGTCTGCAGGAGGTGTTGCGCAGATCAGTTGACCAGAAGGGGAGTGTGAACGAAGAAGTAAAAAATGATGATGATGATGATGATGATGATGATGATGATGATGATAATAATGACGACGACGACGACGATGATGATGATGATGATCGAAAGGACGATAATGCTAAACAAGGATGCCTAGAATAGTTATGGTAATGCTGATAATGATGACGATGATGCGCGTGACCTCGCCAGCCAATCACTCCTCACTTGCGTGCTTCCGACTGCATTCATGGCATGACTATAGTTACAGCGCGAGAACAGAACGACGACAAAGAGACAAGAAGGGCACGAATGACCTTCTTGTCTCCTTTGTCGACGTTCTGTTCTCACGCTATAACTATCATCATGTCATACCAACTAGCCCAAGCTGCCACACTTATAAGATGCATTCATGGCTCTCCTCGAACACGTCGAACTTTGGAACGATGATAATGTCGCGTGTGCAATTCACGTCATCAAAATCTTCGACGTTATCCGCAACATCCTCAAATACTGGCGGATTTCACCGTTCAAACATTACCAACAATTGAGAAAGGCTTCAATACACCGTCGGTATCAGCTCACTGTTTAACACTGTAGGCTGCACGTGTGTAAGGAGGAGGAGGAGGAGGAAAGTTTAAGCGGAAAGACAGGGAGGTTAGCCAGTTCTTAGACCGGCTGGCTACCCTGTGCTGGGGAAAGGGGTGAGGGGAATGAAAGATGTTAAAAAGAAATGTTGCGAAGAGAGGGAGAAATTACAAAAAAAAAATGCGATAGAGGAAAGGCAACATCAATGAGTATAAGACACTAAAGTCTGTCTCTGAGGCCAGTTGTCCGCAAAAAGCGCAGCAAAGCTTTCAAAGCCTTCTGGGCTGAGGATGGGCTCGGCCAATGACCCAGAATCCTTTGTTCCGACAAAAGCCGATTGTCTAGTCTATCCAGAGCTGCAGTGAGTTCTTGTCTTTGCACGTTGAAATAGCACAGCATAGTGTATCAGTGGATACCAGGTCATTGCGGTATATATGGCAATGACCGCGCAGATGAGGCCGCTAGATCTGCACACGATGGTACCCAATACACAGCCATCCCGTTCTCAAGAACCGACGCAGCTACAAGACTTCGTTCGCTTGCACGTGACCTCACACTGGTACAGTGGAACTCGACAGACTTCACAAACGCGCGCCTGCATAACTTGGATCCCGATCTGCAGCTTCGTCTTCCCCCAAGGATATCTCGAGCTGAGGAGACTCTTCTATGCCGCCTGTGGCTTGGAGTGGCTTTCACGAACGCATACTCTTATCTCATCGGGATGGCCAGCTCTCCTACATGCACTTACTGCACTTGCGAAGAAACCATCGCGCACCTTCTATGTGAGTGCACGTGTGTAAGCTTTTCTGTTTAACCATCCGTGCAGAATTCTTGGGCCGTGAATTTATTAGGGGCGAAGCTCCTTAGGAAGTAGTTTTGTCTTCCTTTGTGGTCACGGTATAGAACCATTGCTATAGTCGAAACATAAAGCGTATGTCAGACACAACAACAGCAACAAAAAAGATTTCAACGTCGAAATAACCTAAATAAAAGGTAAGAGATTGCCTTTCCCGACGAAAATAAACTATCGAGAAGAGTACTGATGTGATACTACAATGGGCCTATATGGTTGTACTTCTCAAGTAAACCTGTAACAGGAAGCTACACATCGTGCTCTGTGTGTGTCGACAAATTACCCGTATAATAACGGTACGGCTGGTAGATGGCAGGTTCTTGGATTCACTCTCGAGGCATATCCTCTACTCCAGCAATTTTCTAAATCTTCCTTGAATTGCCTAAGACGACTGGAAGGTGAAATAAGTTTGAATTTCCTATACACTTTACCAGTGAATTTACATTATTTGGGGCAACATTCGAGTAACGTATATATATATATATATATATATATATATATATATATATATATATATATATATATATATATATATATATATATATATATATAAATATATATATATATATATATATATGGTTATTCACCTACACGCTACCCCAGAGCTTCGCCCACTCACCATGATTCACTCCGAGCAAATGCATATATTTTTTTTTGTTTCGTTGAGATGCCATTTAGGTTGTGGCCCCAATAATGTTCATGTGTGCTTCGCACTGACATCGGCTGTGTTTGAGAAGTGGGCTGCGACTGTTCACAACGACAGTAGTAACGATAAAAAGTAAAGAAAATCCGCAGTATACTCTGGTGGCCTCGAACCGGTAGTCGATACACGCTCAGACCGCCTTACGTCACAGTCTAATTTAGCGTCGCAAGAGAAACAAACAGTAGGCGTGTCCTCCCTCTCCGAGTCGATGCAGCAAATGTTTACAAGGAACGCGTCTACGTACGTATCACCAGTGTAGCGAATAGTTCATTACGTCGAGTCTATATTAAAACGAGAGCCCCATGGGCCTCATGTGCATAAAGATTGGTTAAGCTTACACTAAAGCACGCCAGGCTTGAAACGGCAAAACATGGCGATTATATTTCTAGGGCTTAGTTAGGGGAAGCACGTTGTTGCTAGGTGGCTTCTACGTCATTGATAGGATTTAGATCGTTGACGTTAGGTTGTTTCTGCGTGGATTCACAGCGCAGACAAGTTCGAGTTAAAGCCAGTGCTGTTACGCTACTCGTTACGTTACTACTAGTTACGTTATGCTACTCGTTACGTTAACAAAAAAAATGAACGCGTTATAATCTTACGTTCTCTCTTGAAAAGGGTAGCACGTTACTGCTATGCTTACTAAAAAAAAAGTAACGGTCATTACTTGTGCCGGTACTTCATGCATTGCCGGAAAGCTTAACCACCGCGATTTCGCTGCAGGAATACAGTTTTCTAAGGCTGTTATTCATATTTCACGTGAAACATCGAGCCCAAACTGCAGTGTCACGCGAAGTATACTAATTTAACAAAAATAAGTTGCATACATTGGTCGCACCTTGGCCACAGTGTCGTAGACAGAATGTTTTTCTGAGGAGGGAGGGAAAGGTTTAACCATGCTGTATAGATCTATGTGTGTCTGCTTGTGTGCGCGCCTGTATATATACACCGGAGAAATTGATACAGTTGCCTGAGAATGTCAAAGTAACATAACTGAGCCTCTCGAGAAAGCACCAGTTCTTGGCTGTGCTAGCGTTACCTAAATCACAGTCACTTTTGCGAAATTAGCTTAGCATAGCGATGCTTTGAACGTACACCTAATTTAAAACTGGGCAAATTGGTATGGCTGCGTGCTTAATGAACGTGACCATCAAAAAAAGAAGAAAACAAAACAAAGCAGCCTTGTAAAACTATCGCTGGCCTGTTCAGAGAATATGGCCCAAACTTTTAGGGGGCTGAATACGTAGGAGGAGGAAGGGAAGGATAGGGAGGTTAGGCTGAACACGTAGCCTCTAGTTTTACAAAAAAAAAAGATATCGTTAAACCAGATCGTTTTGATGAATGCTGGCCAACTGTCTTGACCTTTGAACTCGCCGACGCACTCTGCCCTTTCTAGTAAGCCGGAAATATCACCGAGAGGCTACCGGCCTCCCCTATTGAACCCCTTGTCATTTAGACCGGACCAGGAACCTTGCTGAATTTTTCGATAAATAACCCTGCAATACCAAAACGAGAACACGTTCGATTCCCGTGCTGTCTTTTTTTAATGTTGTTGTTTTCACGTCGTCCACTTAACATCTTGCAAGTCTAGACGAGCCGGGTTTTGTAAAGGTGCACAGACGGTCGACTATATACGGCTGCCCTAAGGTTAAATGGTGCCTTCGCGGATCTTATAACGCAAGCTACAAGTGCGCGCGCAGCTGAACACTAGAGCCGCTTTATCTCTCTATCGTGCTTGTCTTTCTTGTTGCGCAGGTCTTTTGTGTGCACTCTTCTTCCGGGAATGAGTGGGACGATGTAGAACCGCTTTTTTTTCACGGTCCTTTTCCAGGTTTGTCGGCGCTGATGATGCGAGCGAAACACAGCCCGAGTTGGGCCACACGGCTGGAAAGAATGAGTGGAATAGAATGAGGGGCAAAAATATGGAAGTGTATGCATGCACGGAGGAGGAAACAGGGGATCCGTACAGAACTGGAATGGGACGCGGTGCGCCCGCGGTCGTGTGCACAACGAGGCTTCGTTCGCACGCACATATACTCCTCCGGCTAATCTGGTCCGTGAAGCAGTTAATACGAGGCTGCGCAGAGGACAAGTACACACGGAAGCAAGCAAGGGCGAAGGAGACGTTTACGAGCCATCCGTGTTGTCGTCGCATCGTTTCATTCTTTTCCTCTTTTTCTCGTTGCGGAATAAGAGAGAACGTTTAGTGGGACTTTGCGCATAAATGCGCCGCGGGGAGACAGCGCTGTGTGCGTCGTATTGTGCGAGAATCCCAGGATATTTTCGTTACATCCTGTATTATTATCTCAACTGTGGCTGGGCGCTCAATAGTGGAGAATGTGAGAGCTCGAGGGAAGGTCGTAACAATAACTTCCAATGCCACTTGTAGTCTCTGCAACTAGCTATTGTTGAGGACTGTAGACAATGTGAAGCTCCGGTGGTTGAGTGGCTTCCCATGTGACTCGAGACACAACGTATAGAGGACATGTATCATTTTGTGGAACTAAATGATACATGTGATACAATCAATCATCGATTGATTGATTGATTGATTGATTGACTGATTGATTGATTGATTGATTGATTGATTGATTGATTGATTGATTGATTGATTGATTGATTGATTGATGTTCGCGGAGATAACTTGGCAGCAGTAAGCACAGAACAGGGTTTATTGGGGGAACATGGGCAAGGTCCATGTTTCATTCGAATTACTACTCCAGCTTCATGAAAAATTACCTGTTCATCCACGGTGCCGTTTTCCTGAGCTTCCATTAGTAGCTCTTGGTTTCCCAATGCATTTGAAATAACAGTCACGTCAATTCATTCATTCAACACAACGAGTCTGACATTTTCACAAGAATTTATTTTCTCTTTTTGCCTTTATATAGAACAGCCATTTGAAGGAAGAACATATAGATTCGATGGAGCGTTCTGTACAAGCTGTGGACGACAGTACACCTGTAGTCGCTAAGATGTTGAAAGTGAACGTTGTGAATATTTTACAAACACATCTCGTGGAAGCATACAATAGCCTGAACGCCGAGTCTCGTTGACATTGGGGATTCTTATTTTGAGCACTAGTTACCCGCCGAGCGGCGTAGCAATATACAAAAAAGAAGAAAAAACTGAAATCCTACTCCTATAAAGTAAAGCAGTTTTTGTTCGACCAGACCCAAACGTTCTCACCCATACTATTCATTTCCCTAAGCTCGAAAATCCGTTACCTCTAGCCTTGATGACCGAATGTACAGTTGGCAGGGATTTCTGAGGCTTGTACATGCCTATGACTACAGGTCATACTCTTCACAGCGGAGCATGCCCATGGTGTCAGTGCGCACGCTTCCTTCTATAGCAATCACCGCCAATGTACCAACGAACATTTCTAATCATTCATACCTTTCAAAACGTCTTCATACCGGACCACCCTGCGGGCAGTGCTGGTCATCCAGTACACTTTCACCATTTAACCACATCTCATGATCTTTTACACCTTTCGCACCCTTATATACTGGACCATCCTGTGATCAGTGAACCAGCAATCATTCATTAGGATTTTGTACTAATAGACACCGCACCGAATAATGTCATACCTATAAGAAACCTAATCACCGATGCGCAAGATGCAGTACAGTGTTTACACATGTTGCAACGTTTCAAGTTATAGAAAACGTCGGTTTAACTTGTCAAAAGCGCGTATGTTGAGTTTCGTGCATACCGAAGCAAATATACCGTCGCAAAAAATGTACATTGGTTGAGTGGTCAGTGATTCGTTCTATCACATATGTACAGTTTCAGAGAGGTTGCTTTGCAATGGATAGTGTAACATGGTAGCCAAAAGAAAAAAAAGTTTCACCAATTTTCCCTTTGCTCTAGTTAAGGGATCCTTTTCACAAGAGCACTATACGACAAATGTGCAGTTCATGACTTGACGCGCAGCAATTCTTTCGTGCGAAATCCGTGACGTTTAGCAAAAATATCATTTAAATGGTGGTCTCGTAAAATTTTGCCGTTGCAACACGATGTATCGTCATGCTGCTGTAAAGATATTCAGACAAGAAAAAGCTGTAACGGCACATCTCCCCATTCGAAACTAAAAAAAAACATAAGCTTGAGCTGAACACTTTTTCTAAGTGTTTTCTTGGTAATTATGAGTTCAGGAATAAAAGACTTGATGGTTGATGGGAACATACTCTGGCTGAGGAGGCCGCTTGTTGCTTCTTTATAATAAATTGTTTCAAAAGCAGCCCGAGAGCCAGCAGCATGGCTTTCGAACAGCATTGCGAATTGCTTGTTTATTGCTTGTCGGTCTTTCTATTTTTACCGCAATCGCGAACGTAGTTGTTTTCCCAACTGCAGTAGCTTTCAGAGATTATAACTGCTTTGTGGTTGTTTAGGCGTACGGGGATTTATAACATACTTTGCTTTTTGAAAGCGCGACATACCTTCAAGCAAGTGGGTTCAATTTCAGACACACTTTTATCTAAATCAAGACGATAGACACTTAGCTGTGAGGTATACATGGTCAATATGTAAAACAGCTCTAACGTAACAATATTCAAAGAAGGCACAGGGCAGTGTTGTGTCGCTGCACTCTGTCGTGTGTCTTCTTTGTCTTGATCCGTTAGTGTTGTTTTAGCTGTGAACTATGCATCGCCAGCCAGCCTGCCAGCAAGTGTTACCGAAACATACACTGGATTTGCACTCTCCGGGTATGTTTAACGTTAAAACACAAACACTTGCGATGTCTTACATTGAAGGACCTTAAACTAACTCGGATGACCTAGGTATCGGGAAGGGTGGCAAGCACTTGAGCATGACGTTTCAGACAGCCTGTTTGCAGCCATCCTGACATGTACACCTTATCGAATACAGGTAAAACTCTCGTTGCGACAGATTAATTATCAAACAATGGTTATAGGCATGCTAGACCATCCAATATGTTACAAAACAACATATATACAGAACTCTCTCTCTCTTCGTAGACGATCGACGCAAGCTCCTTTTGTCCGTATCTGAGCTTTCTACAATGTTACGGCGTTTTCTAAAGACGATAGTCTTTCGTGGGATATATCGACGCAAAAATGTTTCTCTGTCGATCTGTGTGTCACCTAAAACGGCTTAAATTTGACCACATCCCCAGCGCCCGCTAATTTCGATCTGGTTTCGGCATTCATACTTGTGCGTATTGTCGATTAAAAGAAAATATTGCGCGTATCTCAGGCACAAACTCGACACGTCAATATCTGGGGCGTGTTTCTTTGTAGCATAAAAAGAATGCATAAATATTCTTAAAAAACGCAGCTTTTTTTAAGCTGCGCGGACGGTGCAACGCTATGCACGAAAAGGCGGGTGTTTTCTGCGCTTTGGTAAGACGACAAGAGGGTGGCCCCTACCCGTCGCCTTGCATTCTACAATTTATGGCCTCCGAGATTGCGCGCACGGTATATCAGAGGCCATCTTTTCGTTTTCCAAGATTACTGCCAGATGGCGCTCATGTCTCACGCCGCGCCTCCTGAATCCCGTTCGCCCATTTTCTCGCGCAGAAATTAACATAAACGTTTAATGCACTCCTTCTAGACGCTAGACTATCGCCTTCCGACGACATGTGCAGTGAAACATGCAGGCACTGGGCCATTTTTTTTTCTCTCTCTCGAGCCATACCCTCGTAGTCATCTTTGGTACATCTTTGGTGTTTACGCACAGTCAGTCACATGACACGCATCAATACACTGAACATAATTAGCACATGCAGTCGCGGTGAAATTCGGAAGTGCGTGAGCCTTTACTTTCACCGAAGCTTCGTCTGAGTATCTCTACGAAGCCACTCTGCCACCTTCTGTGCGCTGGGCTGGGCCTGAGTGGTAACAGTGGAGTCAATCGACCTATGCCTACCATATCGATGCACATTGGGGGTGGAAGGAAACGCGAACTTGTGGCGTCTACATTCTCTGCTTTTTCGTCTTTATTTCAAAGTGGTTGTCGCCTGCAACGGGATAAAAAACCGCTAGAGTCATTTATGATAAAATCAAGAATTTTCTGGCGCCTCTTATTGCCACCAGGGTCAGATAATCATGAAAACAGTGCACCACGCTGTTTGTGTTTCTTTTGATCCCCTCAGTACTTGCAGAAATGGGCCCTTCCTTTAATTGGTATGACCAAAGCTCTGGTTCCCTTGTTGACCTCACAGGCTTGTTACTGTTGGCAACCTAGATGA
This sequence comes from Rhipicephalus microplus, assembly GCF_043290135.1. Classification (NCBI taxonomy): domain Eukaryota; kingdom Metazoa; phylum Arthropoda; class Arachnida; order Ixodida; family Ixodidae; genus Rhipicephalus; species Rhipicephalus microplus. The sequence continues at coordinate 54,881,460 of NC_134708.1, forward strand.
AAGCCTACTAGTTAGTTGGTAATACTCAAGTTAAATCAGGCCTGAATGAAGGTATGAGGGATCGTGCTGTTAACTCTATCCTCCTTTCCTTAGAGTGTTCATCGGCATACGTAGCTTTTCTGCTCTGAGTAGTTAAAACCAATGGCTTGCAAAAGCGCGACTGCTTGTAAGGAAATTTAAACAACGCGGTTTGCTAAAGTTACTTCAGGCGGGAAGCATCAAACATATAAAGAAAATACAGACAATATTGACTGAGAAGCGTTCCTATGTATCTTTTTTTCCTTTCCTTTCTCCATGTTTCAAGCATCACGCCAAGAATAGCGCGTTTAACAAACTTAGGCATCAACTAGCCCAGGAATAAGTTCAATTAAACGAAGCAGTGCGAAAGTGTTCTAGTAATAGCTTTTTGGTCAACGTTTGTACTGCTCCTATCCTGATTCAACCAGTAAGAAACCCCTCGCAGCGCTCTCCGTAATGTGTCTTTAACTGCACACCAGGTTTAGGTTTAGGTTGCCCGCAATACAGGTTTAGGTTACCCGCAATACAGGTTTTCGGAAGATTCAGTAAGGATGAGTGTAAACACATTTTCTCTATGAAAACAAGTATCTGGTTTTTGCAACAGAGGTCACATGAAAGAGAATCTACAAGGACGGCACAAACGGATGTAGTCATCATAATGGCCTGCCTTTGTGCCATTAAGCACCACTCATCATCATCATGATAATGGCGCATCAAGGAAGAGGCTACTTCACACGTTGTCCTTTCCTCATTGACTTTCGGAATTTCACGTACAGTCGGAATCACACTTGCGGTCAGTCAGCCACCGTATTTTTGCACAAGTAGGCAAAAACAGATGCCAAAACAATAACAAACGTAAACGTCGTACTGCACGCAAGGTCCTTGTGCTATAATTAAAGCATGGATGGAAACTTGTAGCTAATGCGAGGCATCAGCAGCGCTACGCCAGGGTACACAGTCACGCACTCGACCCAAGTGTAATTCGCACAGCAAGAAGTTTCACACTTAAAAGACACTCTCTCAGAACATTGCAACAAGAAATTGGCCTTCATTTAAACCACGCTCATTGTATCTTCTAGCTGAAACCTTCAAGGTCAATCGAAGTAATCCACGTTCATTCGTGGGTTAGAGCACTCGCGTCGGCAGCCCGTGGTCCAGTGACATAGCTTCCGGAGGCTTCAGTTCTTCAAATCGGAACCGGAAAAGTACGATTGTTCCGAAAAATTCTTGGCCGGTCTCGGGAAATCAAGCAGCGAACTGTGCAGCTGTCTATCTGTCGCTACCTAGCGATGGCAGACGCCATGATGTTGATTCCGCGAAAGTTCCTTTCCCTGGAAGTGGAAGCTCCGTTGGTGAGGGCAGTCCCGTTGTGCTTCTGCGTGCCGTCTCGCTGGCTGACCGAGGGCACCGCATCCGCGCCCACGGCGTCGTGCAGCACCTCCATAAACTCGGTGGCCCGTGCTGCCGTGCCTTGGCGCATCTTGGCCCAACCGGCCACTGCTGGACGCTGGATGCCATCGATGGACAGCGTCTGGTGGCACAGAGCGCTCGTCAGCCGCCGTATCACGTTTCGCCTCTCTACGAGCGTCGGCAGGTTCAGCCGCGCCACGAATCTCACCAGGTATTCTGTCGTGAAGCGAGTTGCCTGCATGCATTCACAATGGGACCCATTGTGTACATGATGCATCTTTCGGACAGTGAGACAATCTCTAGTGTTCATCTAAACTATTCCATGGCTTATTCCTGCTGCGAGGAACAGGACGAAGAAGTGACCACATAAGAAGACACACACAAGTTGAAGTGCGTGTGCGAAGTGCTTGTTCCTTCCGGTGTTTTTTTGTCACTGCATCTAGTTACTCACAGCCAGACTAAACCATGCATTCTTATACCGACTAGACCACATAGCAGGTTTATTTAAAAAGTATTATGAAAGAATACCAACTCGCCTAACTTGCCATTCTTCTCTCATTTGTACAGCCTCTGTAAAAAGTCTGTGGATCACTGTACAGCTTGTATGGTGTAAACTAGAGCTTACCAGTTAGACATATTTCATGAACAATGCATAAGCGGAGAGAATAAACGAGGTTGACGTGCAAAAAAACTTATGCTTGTCAATGTCTCACCCTTATCCTCATTGATGTAGGCGAAATGCTACAGCCCTGTATAAAATGGAGAGTTTCTGCACTTCAAAAAATCTCGGTTTGTTGGTCGAAATTACCCCTCATATCTTCTTACAGAGTTCGTCACATTGTAACGTTATATCCCATTAATCAAACTATCTTATCTTCGTCAACATCACGCTCGCCAAGATTAGACAGTGCCCGTAGCATGTGAGTAAATACAGCAATCACTCAAAGCAATCTTCGAGATGAGACGAGTGGTGGCTGATAATAATCTATAGTTGACATTGTAGACGTCACAAAAATCTCTTGCAGAAAGTGGGTTTAGAAGGTAGAGGGGGAGCACTGTCTTCACAAACTAGCAATACCTTGTTCAGCTTTTGAAGAACGGCCACAGGGTTTGTCGGCCGCACGACGACCGCCGTCAGGTCGTGTTTGCTCAGTACGGGCTCCTTCAGCTCATCCAGCCAGTACCAGAGAAGCCCGGAAAGGATCACGGGGTCCTCTTCGATGCTCACCTTGTCCCAAGCGGCACCCCTAGTGTTTAGTTCACGCTGGTACTTCCGAAGCCGAGCAAGGTACGCGGCTCCCAGCAGCTTGTGCTCCAGGAGCAGCGCCGAGGCTACGTCCGAAGGAGACAGGGCCACCGACGAGCAGGCGGCCTCTTCCTGCGCAGAATAAATTTCAAATAGTTCAGTGTTATTCCGCGGTGCTTTACTTCCAGAGACCATAATGCGGATTGGCGAGCGCAAGGTGGGATGCTGAGAACAGCGGTCGCTTGCCTTCTTCCCCATCTTATCATCTATTGGGGGAGCCAAGTATGTTTCAGTCGGTCCTGTGCCATCATTGCACACTTATGGTCACGCAGGTTTATGACGATAGTGACGGACAAGGAGTCCTCCTGATGTAGTTTAAGAACTGTTTACATCCCACCTTCAAGCTCCGAAAAACCGAAACCAAAGGCTTCAGTCAGTAGCACGGCATCGTTTTATTCACATTTTCACATTCATTGCGAAGCTTCTTTTCAAACCAAGTAGATCATTAAAGGGGAAGGGGGCACAAGTGCAGCCAAGATGTTCGTCCCCCCACACACAATTTTTCAAGGTTTGCATGCGTGTACGTGCGTGCAGACATACACAGACGGACGCGTACACATTAAGACACGTACACGAACATTAATAAAGTAGGATGCGACCTCTTCCCGGAAAAATTTTTGGCTATGCTGCTGGCAGTATGGTGGACGCTGCGTTGAAACTTGCCCCCCCCCCCTTTCCTATGAAAAAAAGCCCACGCGCGTCTATGACTATAATTATGTTGCATGCTGTAATCTGGATTACGTTTGGCTACCTGCGGTTCCCTAACGAGCACTTGAACCTGTCCACATTTATGGTGTTGGGACGTTAAACCCCAAATATCAATCATCAATCGGTCCAGATTTCATATGAATCACATGTGAACCCGTTAATATCTCCTATAGATTAGATCATTCAGAAGACTCCATTGTTTCGTGGTGCGCGTACCTCTCGACGTGCCCGCAGCTCCTTCTGCGACGACAACTCCTTGAAGCAGGCGTTCTCGGTCAGGGTCTCGTCCTCCTGACTGCTGCAGCCGGCTTCGCTGGCCTCGAACTCTTCGTCTTCGTAGCTGCTGAACTCCGGGCTGTTGGGTGTCGACGAAAATAGGCCCGCAAGTCCGGCGATCAGGAGGGAGTCCAGGACCGCATCCGTGTCCGACGGTTCTTCGTCCTCGTCGTCGGGCGATGGCGAGAGAATGTCCTCGACGTTCGTGGTGACGGAGGAGCCGCTGGTGGCTGCCGAGTCACCGCGCTCGCTCATCGCAATGGGCCGCCACCGATCGTGGCTCACGGAGGAAGAGAGGAAATAGTTCCAGAAGGGGTCCAGATCGGTCAGCTCGAAGCTCGGACAGCGCGTCGTGCTTCCGGTGCTCGATGTGGAACAAACCGTTGTGCTGGAACGAGGAATCGCAAGGAGTGGGATATTTAAAAAAGACAGAAGTTCAGGGGAATGGGGAGGTTTGGAAATGATCGTTGAGCGGAGGCTGTTGCAGACGCAAACGTGACCGACAAGCGGACTTGTCTTGGCCGGGGCATCAAGTCAATGCCATGACATAGACAAGCCCACTTGTTGCCAGATTCACTCTAGGGACATTCCTTGACCGACGAAGTTTTTTCATCACTGGAGTGAGAGCTTCTTCTGGCTTTCTGTACTTCAAAAGCGCTTTCCAGAAACACATTCTGCGAACTAAAAGTCGAATAGCTATTAGAAAAAACGAAATAAAACTATATAGCTTCTTTTTTCATTGAGTGCCACAACATTACCCGTAAAGAGTTCGCAAAAAGAAAAGGGTGGCACAGTTTTACCAGCCAACCGACGAATTATAATAGCAAGCTTCAGTCATTTCGAAAATCCCTTTTTTTTTTCGGGCATTCTTCAGCGAACACAGAAGCTTTTTAATGTAGAAAACGAGTTTATGAAACAAGCGCCATTATTGGCTGTGTAGCGGAAACTTGAGAGACTATTGTATAGGCGTCAACTGTCCTGTGGTCCATCTCGCAATAGTGCGGATAGCCTCTGTCCATGCATTACGTGGTCCTCGACACACGTCATAGCTTCCTCTCCTCGATTTCAAACTTTATCAAACCTGGTGTGTTCTTCAGTCGACCGCCAAATTATATATCAAACGGAGTAAGGTCACTCGACTAATGACTTCCCATGATGAGTGTTAATGTAAGTCCACGTAGCTGAACACGTGTGGTTTTAGAAACACGTTCGGAATGTAATAGTCAGTTGTAAGGCATTTTGCCATTGCGGTGAGCATGATTTAATTCAAACGTGTCGCATAATCATATGGAGGTTTTAGGACGTTAAACACGACATAAAAATCACTAATTTTATACAAGCGTTAAAGTTATCGTTGGGAGTTGGGAGTGAATCAAGTTCGAGTACCTGCTCCGGCTGCTGATGCTGCTACTTGAGGAGCTCTTCATGCTGCTTGTGCCTAACGTCCCCTTGGACTGACTAAGCCTGAGTAGCCTTTCGCATAGTACGTACAGGATCTGCAAGTGGAGCAGCAGGTTCACTGTAGGAGCGTCGCTTTCAAAACACTTTTTTTCAACAAAACAAAACTAACAAGCAGAAAAAATGACAAGTAGTTACATAATTTTTTCGTATTTATTGATGTGCCAACATTGGAAGGTATGCTACGTAACGTCCAACTATTGGGATGCATGTTCGCGTGAAAGAAATAGACTTGCATAGCGCGAAGACCGATCAATCACAGGTGTATTCTGCGCGTTCTAAGGCAAACCGGCCTCACTTCAAAGGGTATATCACAAAGTGCCCTCCTCCTAATTTCAAATCCAAGTGGTTTTCAAGTACTTCCCAAGGGACGCCGCGCACAACCACTACTGCAGAAAAGCTGAATTTCAACCGTGCGACAGTGAACAAAGTAAACTTATATTTGAGCTAAACTACAGTTATCCGCACCCAGTGTAACTGTGGCAACGAGCTAACAGCGAATAATAATCACTCAGTGATTCCTGCAAAGGGGAATGATTGTGGTGATGCGACTTACCTTTGGAATGTATCTCAAATGTCTAGCTTCAGTGCCGTGCAAGACTTTTCGCTGTTTGGCCATGTACTGAATGAGGGTGAAGTCTGTAGCTTTGGTAGGCCTGTAGTGGTCAAAAAGACAATACATTACTCGAATCTTACGCAATAAATTCGCTACTATTTCAGCATACCAGTCGATTGTATTGAACGAGTTACATACTGTGCTGTATAATTTCAAATTATGTTGCGTGTATCAGTAGCTGTCGTAACTGTGGTACATTGATGCAGGTTATTTCTGCTTGACGGCGTGATCACAAACAAGTGAATTAACTATAAAAACTCAAATGGGTGGCTAGCTTTTATATCTAATTCAAGTGCATGTAAAGGGGAACTCTATTTTCGTAGGAACTGTAGTTGAACAACCAGCTTACCTGTATTTGTCTACTTTGGTTGCTTTTCTACTTGAGTACCTGCGGGAGATACGCGCGAGTACGTTAGTTGCGTTACGTCATTGAAATGCAACACTAAAAAAGCTAATCACTATGGAGGACCAGGTAGGGCTCTCAATCAGACTTGTGTTCGTTCCGCTGTTCTACGCATGAAATATGGCTTAAGAATAAACACACGACGGTGTGGAGAATGGTTCAACTAGCGCGAACGTTCGTGATTGCGAAGAGCGCTAAAGAACGATCACCGAGGTCCATCAATTTCAAAATTTGCTGCAACAATGACGTGACTTAGATTGTCTGAGACGCATAAGACTATCGTCCAACGAGTATTTGCTCTGAAAGTGGTCCCTAATTTCGTTCATTCATTCATTAAAGTCATCGTCTCAAGCTGTGTTTCCGTCTGCTTTGAAAGGATTTAAAACCTGCAGCTCAATCCTCTTTCTTTTCTTTTTTTTTTTAACTATTGCTTCAGAAAGCCTTTTGCCAGCTCCACATATGACCAATTAACACCCACTTGACAATGATCTCCGGAACTTCTCCAAGTTGTATGTTTCCGACAGTTTTTGAGGGGTGTACAGACACCTGGCTATAGCAAGGTCTTCCATAGGCGTGTATATCGCTTGATCGTATGCGTGTACGAAGCTTCTTTCAATATAAGTAGTACAGCTTCGCCTCCTAGTGGCCGCCGTCCGACTCACACGATGGGATAGACGACGAGCAGTGGCAGCACGAACTGGGCGAACTTCTGGACGCAGTCGATCTGGCTCTGGGTCTGCACCGAACCGCGACGCTTGAGCCGAACAAAGCGCACGGCGTCGTTGGGCCTGCACCGCAGCGCGAACACCAGGTAGCTGGCTACAAGCACGCCAGTCCGACCTAGCCCGGCGTGGCAGTGGACGGCCACTTTGCCCTCGGTAAGGGCGAACGACATCACCTTCACCATGTCCAGCAGTGCGAGACTGCTTGGTGTGCCGTAGTCGCGCCTGTAAGAGAGAGAAGGTGATGTAAAGGCAATAAAAATTAGTGCAAAGAGGTTCACTGTTGTAGCACCTGGCGCTCTTTGCCTCTCAAATTACCCTTGCACCATAAGACACCGTACATCATCATCGGCATTCATCGCAGCAGCTTTACGATTGGAGGCGCTCGGTGGATTTCATGGCTGTTGGTTGTGTCGTCCGTGATGTCCTCTCTTCGACGACCGTCTCCCAATCCCTTACTTTTCTCTCAATCTTTACTTCTCCCTTTATCTAATTTATTCCGTCCTTACCTCTTCCCTTGTTAGCTACTGCATATAGGTGTACACAATTACGGGGCTCACTTTTCTTTGTGGATGAAGTACGACTTCCTTTGCTCCCAGCAACAAAGGGAGTCATACTTCATCCACAAATTTCAGACACTGGCATCAATGAAAGCATCGGCAGCCTGTCGCTCCTTAAGACGTGCAGAGGTGAGATGGGACACGATTTGAGTCTGGCATATTCAAAATATTATTTCTCGACATGCTCAAAGGAAGTGCCCAATAGTTATCGGGGGGAATGGACCAACCGAACATTTTTTTTTCATATTCTGTTCGCATATGTATTTTTGTTTTCTGACTGTTTTCATTTTGACTTTTTATTCAATCTTTGTTTAAACTTTTTTTCATTATTATTATTGTAAAGAGGTTTATTGGGCGAGCCTAATGGGCAGGTGGAAGATTCGAGATAGCCACAGGCCGAGGAAGATGGTGGTGCTGATCTCGAGCCATTCTTTGCGATGCTTGTTGTTCCCTGGTATTGCCATCATTCCTTCACTATATTATTATTATTTTATTTTTTTACTACTGCTTTGTTGGTTTGCATTTCTCTGAGTTTCCATAATTCTGCGCATATCTTTCGTATAATATCGCCGGTTTCATTATATCTTGTTAATATTTGCTCCGATTTCACATTTCACATTTCTTTCTATTTTCGGCCATTCCGTTTATTTATGTCTGCCTTATTATATGTGAGTGGGAGAACCCAAACCGTGCCAGCCAGTTTCAATCACAAGTGCTTCGGGGAGTGGTACAAAAGGGCTGGATACATGCACGCCATCATATTAACATGTGCCCTCTGGCCCAAAATTTAGCCTGCACTTTTCAAACGGCCTTGTGTGTTTTCACCATCTTTGTATCAACTCCACCGCACCCCCCCCCCCCACCCACACACACATATGGAACGTGTCAGTGTGATCAAAGCGAAACACCTGTTTCCCTAGAAGTGTGGCAGCTTGGGCTAGTTGGTATGGCATGACGACAGTTATAGCGCGAGAACAAAACGACGACACAGAGACAAGAAGGACCCGAAAGACACGAGCGTTAACTTCCAACTGAGTTTATTGCGCAGAGCACGAAAATATATAGAGGAGACTTTAACCATGTGATAAAAAACATATGGCACAAAGAGCAGAACGTGAGTAAGAGAAAAAACAAAGACAAAAAACAAAAGCACAAAAAACGGCAAAGACAAATTTATAAGAAAACGAAACAGAAAAGTAAAGATAATATAACTACTTGCGCGCACCGAAACCTTCGAGGAACCTGAGTTCCTTCTCGGACAGAGCCACGAAGGGCTCGAGCGGACGAACGTATGACAACATTAGCAAGCCCTCCGTGGTCCTGTCCGAGAAGGAACTCAGGTTCCTCGAAGGTTTCGGTGCGCGCAAGTAGTTATATTATCTTTACTTTTCTGTTTCGTTTTCTTATAAATTTGTCTTTGCCGTTTTTTGTGCTTTTGTTTTTTGTCTTTGTTTTTTCTCTTACTCACGTTCTGCTCTTTGTGCCATATGTTTTTTATCACATGGTTACTGTCCCCTCTATATATTTTCGTGCTCTGCGCAATAAACTCAGTTGGAAGTTAGCGCTCGTGTCTTTCGTGTCCTTCTTGTCTCTGTGTCGTCGTTTTGTTTTCGCGCTATAACTATCGTCATACCTGTTTCCCCTTTTCCTAAATGACCACAGAAGGAGCCGCTTCGGGGTTCTCTCTGTCGGAGTCGCCCATTTCGCTACAAGTAATTGCCTGCCACCCAAGCTCACCAACAATGTTCCTCCACGACATTCAACGGTGCGTCACGTAAGCCGCCCTGTCCACATCTTCTCTCTTTCTCTCTCCTTCCGTCCTTCTTTTTTCTTCTTTTTTTGCTTTCCTTTGAACTTTAGTTGGTTTATTTACCTTTTGCTGTCTCTATTATTTATGTTTTGCCCAAACGTTCGTCATGTGCACCACTCTAAATGGGACCTCTCTCACCCTTCTCTATTTTGCTTGCTCCAGCCAATGAGACGAGAACTGTTTGGCACAGCATATGTCACCACTGTAAGACATTACTAATTTGTCGCTCCCTGCCGTTTCTTTCTTGCACCACCATGTCGGTGCGGCAAGTTTGCATACCGTCGCACTTATTCGTAAATTCTGACGAAGACCGGTCCACCAGTCGAAACCATTGGAAATGAAACAGACAAACGCTAAGTTGTGTCTCTTCCCTTCCCAAGTACGTTTGGCCCAATGGAAAAACTTCTTCACCATATATATATATATATATATATATATATATATATATATATATATATATATATATATATATATATATATATATATATATATATATAGTGTTGTGAAGTTATGATGACTTGGAGACGTGGCCCGGCTCATACGCTATGTTTATTCCATTGCACATCTTCCTTCTCAGTTTCTACTACCCATCCCTGCATATCTTCTTGCGTCACAGGATTTCCCCTCCCCTCGAAAGAATGAGAGAGCTACAAACTACAAGATATGAACAAGTGGAGTCTCGCAACAAGAGAAAAAAAATTCCGAAAAAATGGAGCAGTCCCATATACTTGCACAAAAACATTCACAGAAAAGGCAGTCCGGTGATATCCCTTGAGTCGGCAGGAGCCAATGGAGGCTTCATCATCATTACCATCATCAAAAAACACTGCGTTTGAGCCGGGCCATGTCTACCACATCTGGCGTCACACAAGTTGCCAAGAAGAAGATCTGGCAGTCACTTCAGCAACCAGCTGTCCTTATCGGAGACCTCATAAAGACGCAGTCACCGGACGTGGACCACCGAAGTGCATTCCCACTCTGCATCGTGAGTGTCATGACAGCACTACCAGCGGACATTGACACCTGCAAGTAGACCGGATCAGCGCACGATAGAGCCGTACAGAAATGGTTCGACCTATTCCAGCTCCACAGTACCGCTGCATCGTGGTCGGAACGGGAGAAGGCCATCAGCTTTACCGACTACGTCTCCGGAGCGGCTTTCAAGTTCTACCTCACTCAAACTTTTCAAACAAACAAATCATGGATAAAGATGAAAGAAGAGATGATTGCCTGTTTTAAGGACAATGACAAGGGCTTCTTTATTACCTACAATCTGGAGGCAATCGCTCTCAGCCGGCACAGTCCTCGCACTTTTGTCAAGAGACATAGATTTCCGTCAGGTTCCTCTTCGGCACGAAAGTCAGTAGAGTTCTAAAGTCATCACTCACACATATAACACAAGACGTTCCTCACTCTTCATTCCTCGTCTCGCATACATTGTCCACCACCCAGTTTTCCATCACGTGGCTCCTCAAGTGCTCTTAACGCTCACCGTTTGCCTCGTAAGCTCATAAGGCCACCGCGTTCCTGATAGACGAACAGACACATCGGGAAAATATTTAACCACGCCATGACGACTCGAAAAGGTGTTTTAAATGCGAAGCATTTCTTGAACTTCGGCGACTTTGAGCGTATCTATCTATCTATCTATCTATATATCTATCTATCTATCTATCCGCCTACGACATTTAGCTCTCCTGGTCGTTTCGATAATGGTAATCAATGCCAAACTTGGTATGGCATAAGATGACTGTATGAAGAACATATTTGACTAATCATAACATGAAAATCATGATATGTATGATACATAAATGTCATTATTTACATTTCATGGTCCTGCAGCTCTTGCGGTGGTTTTGTTCACATGGCATGTTGCAAAACTGGTATGGTGTGACATGATTGCATGGCGAACACAAGTGACAGCCCCTAACATGAAAATCATGACATGCGTGTCATGTAACATGACTACATGCCCCGCTCATGAAGCGCTGGCGGCCGTTTCGCTAGCTTCACTTATACCAAATGTGGCATACGGGACGTGAATGGATGACGAAGGTATGATACTGGTGCAAACATGATTAACATGAGATTCGTGTCACGTAACAACATGACTACACGCTACGCTCATGATGCGCTCGCGGCCATATCGATAGGTTCCTATGTACCAAATTTGGTATTACGGGAAGTCAATGGATGACGAAGGTATGTGACTGGTACACGCATCTCATGATAATCATGAGATGCATGTCATGGGATAAAATTACTACATGCCACAGTCAAGACGTCAATACATTTCGATGTGATGCAGTGCGCCTGCTCACCGGCGTTCATTCCGTCGGGTCACGCCGGCGTTGCCACGCCAGGCACCGGTCCTACCATATACTCGCAGGCGTGCGCAGCGCTGCGTTGCTTTGACGCATGCGCGTTTCACCACCTCCGGCGTCCCTGCGTCACCAAAAGAGGGAGACGCAGTGTCGTCTGGGTAGCGTATCGGCGCGAAATGAAGCATATCGCATTTCGCACCGGTTGCCATCGGGCTGCGCCGATGAACGCTGGTCACGCTGGTCGTGCCTGGCTTCAGACTATTGGATTGAATTGGATAACCTTTTATTTGGTCCTCCAAAACACAGATCCCTGTGTTGCGGGCAGCTCCCACGTGGGGACTGAGATGCCAAGCTCCTCAGCCGCCTCGCGGGCTTGGTGGACAGCCCAGAGCTGATCTGCCAAGGACGAGCTGCGGATAGCCGCCTCCCATATGGCATAGTCCACAGTGATCCTCTCGTTACTTTTCACGAGATAACATCTCGTTACAGAGGAGAGCGACAGACTTTTCCTTTTCCCCATCATAAGCTCCACAGATCACAAGCAAGCACGCTCCGCATGCTCCAGACGGGGTCTTACCCCTCTAGGGGCTTTCTGAGCATGCTTCATCCGGATATTGATCCACTTTGCCCAGATTGTGGTGAATTTTGCTCTTTGAGTCACATGCTCTGGCAGTGCCCTGCGTTACAGGATTTTAAAACAGAAGAAGACTGGACGACGGCTATCACAGACCCCAGACGAGACGTCCAGCTTCAGGCTGTCCAGAGGGCCCGTGAACGAGCGGAGAGGCATGGCCTCTCTGTTCCGACATGGGACTAGCCAACGGCTGGGTGGGGACCTACATAGTTGGCCCGCTGCCTTGCCTCTCAGGACCAAATAAAGTTGTTTGTCCTGTCCTGTCCCATATGGCAGAGGTGATGTGCGATAAATGAGCGAATTCGGTGCACTGCCAGAGCATGTGTTCTAATGAAGCTATTTCCTCACAATGTGGACAAAGATTACTTGAGTATAGGTCAGGGTACATGATGTGTAACATTTTCAAAGTAGGGTACATGCGCGTTTGCAAAAGCCTTAATGTAAGTGCTTGGGGCCGGGTTATATTTTTGTGAGGTGGAGGGAAAATCCTTCTAGACAGGTAGAAATCTTTAGTGAGCTCGTTATATGTTGTAAGACTTTCCCGGTTATCCCCTTCACCGGTAGAACGCATCCCCGGGGAGGCGCGGTTGGAGAGTTCTCGCGCCGCCTCGTGTGCTGCTTCGTTGAGATTGGGAGGGGAATCGTTGATTTGTCCAAGGTGAGCTGGGAACCAACTCAGAAGATGATGTGTTATGCTCTTGCCTTGCAGTAATTTCAGCGTTTGTTCACAGACCGTCCCCTTGGCGAACGCCCGTAGTGCTGCCATGGAATCACTGTAGACGACTTCAATGTTATCCATCTTGAGTGCTAAGGCGATGGCCACTTGTTCCGCAATGATTGGGTCTTTCGTCCTGACCGTCGCTGAGTTGACGACATGGCCAGCCCCATCGACTACCACTGCCACAAACGCTTTCCCATTGGCGTAGGAAGCCGCGTCAACAAATACGACCCCTCGTTCCTCGTTTGAGACTTGACGAAGTATAGTCCTGGCCCTCGCTACTCTTCTTCCGACGTTGTGTTCTGGATGCCTGTTTCTCGGTATAGGAGATACCGTGATAGTCTCCCTGATGTTGTCAGGGATATCATTGTAAATGCGTCTGATTGCTATTGGGTGTTGGCCCAGCTCCTGCAGGATCATTCTCCCCGACCTTGTAGTAGATAACCTTGCAAACTGCGCTCTCTCTTGGGCTTCTGCTATTTCTTCGAGCGTGTTGTGTATGCCAAGCTCAAGCAGACGCTCGGTGCTGGTATGTATGGGTAGGCCCAGGACCTTCTTGATAACTTTCCTGAGGAGCACATTCAGTGTCTCGGACTCTGCTCTTGACCAGTTGTGCATTGCTGCCTCGTATGTGAAATGACTTAGAACAAACGCATGCATCAACCTGATGAGGTTGTCTTCCTTGATCTCATTTCTTTTGTTGGCCACTCTGCGTATGAGGTGCACCACACTGTCTGTTTTCCGAGTTAACTTGGCTATAGATTTGCTGTTGGCGCCGGTAGACTCTATCAGCATTCCCAGGACTGTGATGGAGTCGACCCTCTGGATGGCATCCCCTTGATTTGTACGGAGATGGATGTCAATCTGGTTTAACGGCTTCCATCCCCTGGGCTTTGGTCCCCGGCGTGCCGTCCGATAAAGCAAAAGTTCTGACTTACTCGAGGAGCACTTGAGCCCGGAAGGGCGAAGGTAGTCTTCTACGGTGTCAATCGCCACTTGCAGAGCGCTCTCAATCTGCCCCTCGCTTCCACCTGTGCACCAGATGGTAATGTCATCTGCGTAGATGCTGTGCTTCAATCCTTCAATGCTCGATAATTTCTTTGACAGTCCAATCATGGCAACGTTGAACAGCATTGGTGAAATCACTGCCGCTTGTGGCGTGCCCCTTGCTTCTAGTTCGATTGCTGCGGTCTCGATATCTGCAATCTTCATCACGGCTTTCCGATCTGTAAGAAAGGACCATACGTAGCCATAGAAGGCTTTCCCTAGACCAAGCTTGGAAATTGCTTCGAGTATGAATGAGTGGTGGATGTTGTCAAACGCTTTTTCTAGATCTAGGCACAGAATGGCTCTCACGTCTCTGGTTTCATTGTCAATGACCTGGTGTTTGATAAGCTTCAATGCATCTTGTGTGGATAGCCCTGCCCTGAATCCCACCATATTGTGTGTATATATGTTGTTATCTTCCAAGTACTTGTTTATCCTGTGCAGTATGGCATGTTCTGCGACCTTGCCGATACATGATGTCAAGGATATTGGCCTCATGTTGTCCAAGTTAGGGGGCTTTCCTGGCTTAGGAATAAGGATCGTGCTGGCCAGCTTCCACTGCTCTGGCACCCTGCCTTCTTTCCATGCTGAATTGATCATATCCCTCAGGGTTTCAATTGAATCGTCATCAAGGTTACGCAGGGCCTTCTTTGATATACCGTCCGGGCCAGGGGCCGACCTGCCGTTGAGAACATGCAAGGCTCTTCTGATCTCCTCGATGTTAAAGTCGCCCTCAAGACCTGGATTTGGCGTGCCCTGGTACTGTCTACTTGGTGGTGCCAATCCTCTTTTGATTGGGAGGCACTTATGCACGAGCTGCTGGACAACTTGCTGTTCTGTAGTGCGCCCTATCTCTTTATGCAAAATTCGAGCGATAACATGCTTTTGATTTGTTTTGGTGGTGTTTTCGTTGAGGAGATGCTTTAACATATTCCATGTCTTGCCATTGCGCATCTGACCATCGACGGAGTTGCAGATTTCGTCCCATTGCTGCCTCGATAGTGCGCGACAATGTTCCTCGACTGATCTGTTTACCTCAGCTATCTTCTTTCTCAGTCTTCGGTTCAGGCGCTGACCCTTCCAACGGTTCAGTAGTGCTTGCTTTGTCTCAAGAAGATGAGCGAGCCGGCTATCCATTCTTTCGACCGGAAAATTTGTGGTAATGGTGGAGGAGACGGATTTGATGTCATCTTTAATCTGTTTGACCCACTGCTCCAAGCCTTGTCTGTGGCCATCTTGTTCCCTTTCCATCCTTATCTTCCTGAACTTATCCCAGTCTGTGAAGTGAAATTCTCTCTGCTTTTTACGCTCCACGGAGAAGGTAGTGGCAAGAATGCAGTGGTCACTCCCTAGGTCTACAGCAAGGTTCATTCACTGGGCCTTCTTGATGTTCCTTACAAATGTAAGGTCCGGGGTGGAATCCCTGCAGCAAGATGTACCAAGCCTTGTTGGTAGGCTGGGGTCTGTGATTAGGATGAAATCAAGTTCAGTGGCACTTTGCCAAAGTCGATTTCCTTTCCCAGTGTTGTACTTGTAACCCCATGTATGATGAGGGGCGTTGAAATCACCTGCTATGACGAGTGGACATTCCCCGGCGATATTAACAGCTTTCTTTAGAACCGTCTTGAACGCTTGCCTTTGTTCCTTTGGACTGCTGTATATATTAAGAATGAAAATGCTCTGACGGTTGCTGGTACCCGGCACGATCTCTACCAAGACGTGTTCCAACCGGCCTGCTTCTATCTTGAGGTCGTGGGTTACGTGCGTTAGTTTGTTGCATACGAAGGTGCAGACTCCCCTCCCTTCAGTATCCCCTATTACAGGCCGGAATCCAGGCAACGTTGCTTGCGGTGAAAGGGTTTCCTGTAATAATATAATATGAGGCTTTTCTTGGCTGCTCCTGATATACTGCTGCAGGGTTGCCTTCTTTTTAAGGTAACCTCTACAGTTTCATTGCCAGATACGAAATGCTTCACGTAGCGCTGCCATCATGGTTATTACATGGGTGGCCAGAGCCTGATGCTGCACCTGTCGACAGGTTTGGTACCACTAGTATTGGTGGCCGAAGGGGTGAGCTTGGTGCATGAGGAGGCCTTGCTGTGTTGTGCAGATATGCTTCGGCCTTTGTAATGCGCGAAGTCATATGCTCTTCTAGTGCCGCCACGCTTGATTGTAGCCTACCCATCTGCTCGCTAAGATTGGCTACTACTTTGCTGAGCGTGTCAAACACCTCTTTCATATCTGGCATGGTCGTTTGGTTGGCTTCCGCGTGTTCTGCCATGACTGCCCTCTTTTTCGCGGTTCTCGAGTCCTCCACGTTTTCAGCCACAGGGACATCAACTGGCTGAGGCATTGGCTGTGAAGATTGCGCGCTGGTTAGCTTAGTGAGAAGAATTTTTATTTCCTTTAACTCAGCTGATAGCCTCTCATTCGATTTTGTAAGTCTCGCGTTTTCTTGCTCTAGCTGTGCAATTCTATCATGCTCTGGCAGCTTACCTGTCATCACCTCTGCCCCGCCGTTGCGCACTCGCTCAGCCCAGCTGCCTTTCGACTTTTAACTGCAAGCGTCCTCCCCGGGTGTGAAGCCGTGATCTCGAACTGAACGCCAGGCAGCTGGCCATTCGGGTGCCGCCCAGGCTGATCCCGACCCTGATGGTGACCTTGAGAACTCGAGCGCCCCCGTGATTGGAAGCGGGCCTTGGGTCTAGAACCTCTTCTGGAACGCGACCTCCCTCTGGAGTGGGGCCGCCTTTCCTGTTTTTGTGTAGTCTGGATGCTCTGGGTCCCGTAGGCTGGAATAAGCTGCTTGTCATTGATGTCTGGACACGATGTGATTGATGCGTCCCGGGCTTCTGCGGCTGCTCGCGATCTTTCCCAACGTCTGCGTCTGACGACGTATGGCACTAAGAACCTGTTCTTGCACTCCTTGTCTGCCGTGGGATGGTGACCGTCGCACAGCCTGCATCTTGGATTGCACGAGCGGGTTGTTCGCGTTCACAATCTTTCGGGTCAAAATGTCCTGAGTATCGCTTACGGGGATCCCACGAATCACTCCTTTACAGGTGTCGTGGGGTGCCGCGGCGTACGCGCTAACCTCGAAAACTTTGCGTCCAATGTCAATTTGCTTGACCTTGAGGTATCTTGAAGCTCTGTCTTGGTCCGGAGTGCTTGCCACCATAATGTTCTGCTGAAAGTTGGAACAGATGATGTCCTGCATGGCCTCTTCCTCTTTGACGCCGGCCGCCAGTACTATCGCGTCTGCCACGGCTCCAGTGCCAATTCTCGAGATATTTAATTCTCCACGTGGTCGTAGCACAATTTTGCTGAAGTCCTTAGGTAGTGGCGGCATGCGTCCAGCTCGCACGATTGTATGCTTGGTGTCATACCTACTACGACTGGCTCGAGCGTCTCCCGCAACGCCGGCCTCGGTCGAACCCTTGGCAGCAGGTACGCTAACCGCGGCTTGCTTATTCCTTGAGCGTCTCGTTTCGGCTTCCTTCCAACCCTTTTCTTCCGTGCAATCCTCTGGAGAGATGTCCTCTCCATCTACTTGGTATTCCATTCTCAGTTGCAGATACTGGAACGCGCAGAGCGTTGAGTCGCGTTGGCGCCGGGCCGGCGCATCGGCGACAATCGCCTCCTTGGTTAGGCCTAAATCCCCCGGTGGCGTTGCCGTGTAAAAATGTCCCAAAAAACGGTTTAAAAGTCCACTCACTGGCACAAAGGTGGTATCTGCTGATTTCTTGGGAACTTAGGCACACGATGAGAGTAAAAACTTGGCGCCAAATTCGTGAATACCACAGGAAAGCATTATTGAAAGCAGGAGCCGATCTTCGCGCGTCCGCACTGGTCGGCACCTAGAGCGTCTCCTCTGGCTTCAGACTATGAAGTGCTCGCGTTTCGCAAACGTAGCGTCACTGCATGTGCCCAGCGTGCGCGCGCGTCAACGCTGCATTGGAGTATATTGGACCCTTGATGATGCGCTCGCGGTCGTTTGGCTAGCTCCACATATACCAAATTTGGTGTTACGTGACGTCAATGGATGACGAAGGTGTATGACTGGTGCTAAAATGATAATCCTGACACACGTGTCATGTAAGAACATGACAACATACCACGCACATAGCGTGCTCACGGGCGTTTTGCAAGCACCACATATACTAAATTTGGTATCTAGTGACGTGAATACTTGACGAATGTAAATGACGGGTCTAAACATGATAATCTTGACACGGAAGTAATGTACGCCATCATTTACTTCCACCTTGTAACGTTGTGCTGATTTCAAAGTCAACCTTTCTCATTCGTGCTTCGCATATCATCGATTCCCACTGTACGTGGGATCTGCCAATTTTTTTTCATCACAGGATTTTATTTCTATGGCTCCGCAGACTGTGCAGCCTGAACCTAGTAACGTTACGTGACCTATTGCATCCTCATCCAGTGCCCACCAATCCAAAAACCGAAACAATCCAGAAGTAATACATACATCAAACCTCGCACACAGCTGTCTGTCAGAAGCGTTCATACTGAACCAACTCACCGAGCTTTCTGAAGAGCATGCTAGCAATGATGGCGCAATACCAGCTATCCCCTACAAGCAAGACACCAGCTCACCATGCATCAGCTGTCTACAGGACGCGTCAACTTGCGAAAGAAAGGAATGCCCAATGCTCTGGAAGGGGCTCCACTGCAGCCATCTTCTGAGCAACATCAGAAAAGCGAGCAAAGCCAAGTCCACAAACTCATGCATGCGACAACGAGAGAAACTGTAACGAAGGCATCCACGAACGCGGACTTCATCGGAAGCGCACTCGCAAAGTGAAGAACATCGAAAAATAAAATCTACAATCGAAAGACAATTTCAGGATGTCACACTTTCGCACAAAGGAAAGTCGCCAGAGGCACTCCCTGCGCCTGCTATTAGACCGACTGCAACACCCCCGAAAACGCCGAGAAAGGCGCGGAAACACTGGTTGCACACCGCAAGCACTCGGGCACTCCGTCACAGTCTGTCAAGACGCACACCATTCCCGACGAAAAATGCAACCCCGACGACATCCGAGCGGCCGATGCAACAAGGCGTTCCAACCTCGCTCAGTGTAGTATACTACGCAGTAGAAAGCACGGACGGGGAAAGGACAAAGACAAGCGCAGATGCTGCGCTTGTCCTTGTCTTTTTCCTATCCGTGTTTTCTACCACGTAGTATACTTACATCATACAGCACCAACTGGCCCAATCGTCCACTTTGACTTGCTCCGTCCCCACACGAGTTCAAACAGTATTGCCAGTATTTGCACATTCTCAACTCCTATGTATAAGCATAGGAGTCGAGGGTATGCACGAGGATTCCACGAGCGTAGCTCCGGCTCTGTGCAGCGATGTCTCCGCGGCTGCACCGGATTAAACGAATCACGTGACTATTCGGCCCGCGGAGCAGCGGGATTTTGCCCTCGCGTGTGAATCTAGCTCGAAGAACCCCAGGGGATCGAAATTTCCGAAGCCCTCGACTATGACGTTTCCCGTAATCATAAGTGGTTTTGGGACGTCAAATGCCACAGATTAGATAGATCCAGTGTGACTGCCGCGCCAGAACGCAAAACACTTGAGCATAAAAACATCATGGCATATCGACGGACTGAATGATGATGAGTGGGGCGAATCTTCTGTCAGTCTGTCTGTGCGTCCATCCGTCCGTCCGTGTGTTCATGCATCCGCCCCGTCCGTCCATCCGTCTGTCTGCTTGTTGTTTGTCCATCCGTGCGTCCATACATCTAGTGAACACACCAAGTACTGCCATCTCGCATCTTTTCGTATTCGTCATTCAGAAGTACCGCCATCCAGCGGGCATTCAAAAGGACTAGACGAGGTGGCTTCCTGCATACATACATACATACATACATACATACATACATACATACATACATACATACATACATACATACATACATACATACATACATACATACATACATACATACATACATACATACATACATACATACATACATACATACATACATACATACATACATACGTGCATACATACATACGTGCATACATATATACATCGCGGACGCGCAACCCATGACATAAGGATCGAGCTTCGCCCCTAAAAGAGCAATAATGGGACGGGGTCGGTCGAGATGGAGCGTCTTCCTCCCGGCATGAGTGGGCGGATTATCCTGGCTACACGGCCGACCAGGGCGCGCGTCTAAGAGCGTCTATTTTCTGCGTGCCCCACACGGCTAATATCAGCGAGCTTAGGATGGGCCAATGCAGCTCTATCTGTTCAGTGGATGGTGTCCAACGTATCATAGCGTACGCATCTCTGCACCAGGTTACCACATAAACAGCCGTGAATCCCGTGCGACCCGAGCAAAAACCACCTATAAAAATGAGCTTCACAGTCTTTATTTAAAAGGTTTTATTTGCAAGAAGAATGTACTACGTCTGTTTTAAGTACTTACGTTTCGCTACAGTTTTCAAGTGAATATTTTGAAAACAAAAAGACTGTTTGCTTGAGACAGAATGAATGTTCAGGTTATTGGGTTGTTTGCAACCTGCTAGCACACTTAACGGCGCTTACATGTATTTCCAAGGCTGATTTTTTTGGGAGCGCGTCGCTGCGGTGACGTCTTTAACAGTTGAGCCATATAGTAGAGTACCTCGTACTCTAAATCGTTACCCACTTTTTTCTAAGCCCCCCTGTTCGAGGAAACACTCCGTTAATAGTCTTATTTAGGGACGGCTTACTGCTCTCCCATGGTTGAGTACTAAGCACTCAAAATTGATAGACATTTTTTAGATGCGGAGCATCTAATACTCGAGGCTTGTAGTGTGGCGCCGTCCGCAAGCTTCCTCCTCCTTCTTCCACCATCTGTGCATCCCTTCCTCCTCTACACACCGCGCGCGCTTCACTCCTACACCATCTGTGCACCCTTCCTCCTCTACACACCGCGTGCGCTTCTCCTCTTCACGAACATTCGCTAGCTGTATAATGTAGCGCGCATGCGCCGTCACGCTTCGAGAACATCGGCAGCTGACGCGCGCGCATGCGCCGTCGCGCTTCGAGAACATCGGCAGCTGACGCGCGCGCATGCGCCGTTGCGCTTCTCCCCCTTCTCGAACATTCGACAGCTGACAGTGCATGCGCCGTCGCGCTGTATATATACTCAAGGTCGGCGCTCGCTCGCTCAGTTGCCGCTCGTCGGTTGGTTTGTACGGCGCGTCGACGTCCAAGGTCGCGGTGAAATGAATTCCAACGAATCCACAAACACAATGATCGACGTCCCTTCGACCAGCGCCGCTCTTTCGCATACGTGTGTACGTGTTCACTCATTTAACACCCCCTCTTACAACCACGTTAACCAATTTAGCCATCGACCCAAGTAAGTCGCAATTTAACACCCCATTTCACAACCACGTTAACCAATTCAGCCATCGACCCAAGTAAGTCGCACTTTAACACGCCGTTAACCAATTATATGCTCCGCATCCTCCTCAGTGTTCCCCCGAGGGAAGCTGCGGGCAATTTTTTTGTTTCCAAACGCATTGCCGACAGGGCCTCATCAAGTGTGTGTGCTCAGGGGACGGCTTTATGCTCTCCCATAGGAGAGTACCCAGTACTCCAAATTGTTACCCACTTTTATATACGCACACAGGGCAGTTGAAGGCTCTCCCGTTGCATCGTGCTCTAAAGCGTGCACAATTTAATAAACGCAAAAACAGTTTCGGAATAGACAGATCTCGGCAGATAATCTGCACATGTGTGGGTTTCCGACAGTGGCGATGCCATCATCTTAGTTGCAAAGTCCCTAGATGAAACAAGTTTCCAAAGTAGTCACACCTTTCCCTTTCTTCCTGGCCTATGTTCCTGAAGCGCCCCCTACAAGGTTCAAAACTTTCATCAAAAAGCGAATGTTGGGGTTCATTTGCTACGGTGAATAGACGTAAATGAAACAAAATAGAACGAAATCAGTCGTAGAATAAATGGTTACCTCTATGAACATACACGGTACAGCACAAGAGCAAGCGGGATGTGCGTTACTACACTGGCAACGTTGTGCAGTTCTATATCTTACACCACTAGCCATGGCGTCCCACGTCGTACATCGTATACTTATATATAGTTCGTCCAGTTATAACTAGTGCAGTTTTCCGAATGTGTTTTATTCGTGCTGTGACACGCGCTTCCTGGTGGATCTTGTCAGTGACCGCAGGGCGTGACGTTGTGGCGAGTGATTACAGCTGGCTTGAGCACACGCAAGGAAAAACCACGGACGTATATATACTGGTACGAACGCTTGACTAGCAGCCCTGCGATGACGTTTCAGGGGCGAAGCTCCTTAAAGCGGCACCCGTTCATCCCTCGTAGTAGTCGTAGTCGTAGTCGTACTCGTAGTGTGTAACAAGTTTTACGCTTTGACCTGCAAGGTGGTGCCGGTGGGAGATTTCTCCTGTGCGCTGTTGAACAATGAAAAATTCGCAGCGTGCGCGTTAACTAAAAGCCGAATTCTCCTGTCTCTCATTCCCGTTAGCATCCATCGGCATGTACATTGAGCAGTATCTGACAAGATAGGGTTGCTACGTTATACTCGCTGGTCGTAACCTCCTTGGTTTTAGAAAGGTTTAGCGAGCGTTGGGCCACAGTGCCATGAATGCGGTGAACTAGTATATACCATAAACTCGAGGAGATTAAAGGTGGGAAGTAGACACGAAGCGCAAGCCGTAAGAAAGTGTGCGTGTGCCACCTCTCATTTAGTCTTTGGAATGTCCGCTGGAGCGGTGCTTCTATATGCGGAATATATGATGAAAAGATGCGAGATGGTGGTACTTGGAGTGTTGACTGGATGGACGAACGGACACACAGACAGATGCATTGACGGACGCACAGATGGCTGCATGGACGGAAGGACGCATGGATGGACGCAGGGGCAGATGCATGGACAGACGCAGGGACAGATGCACGGATGGACGTGCGGACGCATGAACAGATGCACGCACGGATGGGTGGATGGACGCACGGACGGTCACTGCAGCCATATGCGCATGCGTACTTGCTTTGAACCTTTTGCATTATAATTCAGTTTCAATTTCAGTTTATTTAGCGATCTTTTTCAGCAATCATGTTAAAGTACAGTGATTCATTGTTTTCATACAATGGCAATGGTCAATACAAAACAAAATGTAAATCAGATTAAAAAGTGAAAGAGATGCAGGGACAGGAATTAAAAGCTGCTAAAAAGCAGCTTGACAGGATTCCTGACCCTAAGTAGATTGGCCGCAGACTCGTGGTGATGTAAAAAAAAAATACAAGCAAGTAAAACAGAAAAAGTACAAGAACGCATAACACAAGCAAGTAAAATATCAACAAATTTATCAGCTAACTTCAACTGCAGGCATAATGTAAAATCGCAAACATTGAAAGAATGCGGCATAGTATGGGAGAACACAGTGAGAGGGAATACAAAAGAGATTTGTTTAGATTATGCACTCTGGCCAGGGAGCTGCCCATTGCGCTGAAGAAAATGGGTACCATAAAAATTTGTTGCCGGTTCCTTTAAAAACGAGCGAAAATAATAAACAAAGTTGGTCAGTAGAGCATTTCCGTCATTTTGGCTGATTCTTGGGCACATTTCTTGAGGCTTTCTCGTGCAGCTACCGATAGTAGGCGCTGCGCGAGAGCTCAAACGCAGTGTTCATATTGTGAAGCCATATCAACTGCAACCATCGCTTCAGTAACCTATAGATTCGTCATAACTGCAGATATGGCCAAGCACTTCGGGGTGGAAAAAAACATTATCGCGTCTATATGTGGGTCGGAGTGTAGCCTTGACTAATGCACACACCTGCCACATCATAACAACGGCTGACACGCTCAAGCGATCGAGACACATGTGGAGAGACCATCGATCACCGCCCCCCGCTAATGCTCCCGCTTCCACAATCTACCTCACAATGTTGGTGTTGGGGAAACTTTGCGATTCATGCGTCACGGAAACGTATATCCTGGTATCGTGTACTTAAAAGTCATCAGCCTAGAAAGCGCTAGATGATGTCCTACTGCACCTGTAGGCGAGGGATGTGAACGTCTGGCATTAAGTGCGGAAGTCTGAAAGAAATTAAGGTTACAATAATTAACTATAAAATACTAGAGATAGAGAGAGTCTTTATTAAGAAAAAAAAAATGAGATGTTTTTCCGGCGTCTATATATCGCTGGCATGCTATACTCTGTACGGGTATGGCAAAGGGGACTGAAAGATTAGACTCGCTCGCTGGATTTCGTGCCGCCCGGTTGTGCCCTCGCGATCTCCGACGTCAGCGTAGCTCTGGCCGGCTGCGCTGGCCCTACGCCATCTCCTGACGCCGATCTTCGACGACAGCGTAGCTCTGGCCTACTGGACTTGACCTACGCTATCTCCTGACGCCGACAAGAGCTCTCGCCAGTGGTGCCCCGTCCTCGGACTCCTGAAACCGTGTCCATCTTTCCAGTCTTCTCGTTACTTCCATCGTTCGCTGTCCCTCTGCCTCACTCTCTCCTTCCTCTCTCTCTATCTCTTTACGTTTTAATCTGTTCTATACCCCCATACCTTGTGAGCTACTGTTGAGGTGTCCTCCCCCTGAGAGACAGTTACGGGGCCCAATTTTCTCTTCTTTTCTTTTAAAATCACTTCCCCACTCCCCCCCCCCCCCCCGGGATCACTCTAGACCATAAGGAGGGTTCGCCCCCTAACAAGAGTGTTCTACAGTCGACGTCATAGTTGCGTTTTAACACTCATCGGTTCAAATGGACATATACACGTACTCGGTAAAATGGACAGGGGGGTTGACCACCACCGTTGCTCAATTGGTACAGCATCGGACGCGTCATTCGAAGGTTGCAGGTTTGATTCATGCCGGCGGTAAGTTCATTTGAATTTCTTCACGTTTACATTGTAGTTGCTACAAATTATGCCCCTACTTGGATCGATTGTTGGTTGGTTCTCATCAAGGTCGTGTTCATTTAGGAGAAAAAAACGAGCGCTTAATTTCTTTTTTCTTTGTTTAGTGATGAAATATATATTTTGCAAAGGTGTCTGCAAACAATCACATATTTCCAGCAAACGAGTGCATAACAAAGTACGCATATCTCCCTCATGCCTATGCTAGCTAGATTCCTTTTCTTCCTTCCTTCCAGCTGACCTAACGTGTTGGCGGAGTTTGGGTCTTGGGTCTTGGGTGCGAAGAACCAAGACCAGAGGCCTGGCGAAGGGGCGCTCCGGTAGAGCCACTGTCCCGGCCTCTGCTTCCATTGACCACAGCAAAGACGAAATTATTGCGTTTTTTTTCTCTCTCCCTCTCTCGTGAAGATCAGAATGGCTGGCAACGCAGCTTTTAGATGTTCGCTGATTTCCAGTTTACGTCCACTATCCTCGAAAACAATGCAAGAAGTCCGTATCTAAGCGACCCTCAAAAAACCGCTCTGCGCATGCGGTAGTGTCTCTGTGTGACAAAACATTGTTCAAGAAAGACACCGACATTGAAACGAAAACCTTATGCGCCGTAACGTCATGGCAGTCGACTGAGCGTGATTGGCTGAAACATTTGTAAAGTTTTCTGATTGATTTAAACAACTTCGTATTAGCCACTTTCAACTTGGTACAATGTACAGAGTAGAACTTGTAGAAATAGAAATTATGTAATGCCTTCATATGTAAAGTAAGGTAACTAAATTCACGCGGCACAATGTTCGTGCTTCTTAACTGATGTAATATTCGGTACAATACGAAGCATTTTGTTAGCCTGTTTACCGTATATTTTTATTGAATTTTCCCACTCTCAGTGGCGGTCATACAGTGAAATTTCATACGTCGGTACTCCATTCTACAACCGGTTCTCCAGTAATGGGCGCAAACTGGGTAATAGGCTTTAGCACGGAAAAAAGCACACTGCAGCACATCTGCATGCCAATGTTAGAACTTATCATCATGATATCTGGATATCTATAGCAGACGTTTCTTATGTGATTCATAACAGTAATTATAGGTTTCAATAGAGTAAGGTTTTATTGGGGGGGGGGGGGGGGCTTGAATAAATTAAACCCCGTTTATTCCGCATTGTAATGCACCGCGTGCCCGCAGTGGCACGGGTGAGTTTTGCACAATGCTGGTTTTGTTCATTTCTGCTGCAATACCGCTACTTCGAATTAGTCCATGTCATGACACATTCTACCCCTATAACAAAAAGTCCTCCCTACAACGAGGTCGATATTCTGTAAGTGCCCGCTAAATATAGACTGCTCGTTTCCGTGTGCACTGATTCGACAGCGTTCGAATCAGGAGTTCCCTATTGGTGCCAGCCCACTCACTGTCAAGATTTAGCCAATAAGAGCGTGCAAAAATAGGAAAGCCGCTTAGCAGACATGTAAACTTACAAAACGCCAATATTTATGAAGCAATCTCATCGCTTCGTCGATGTCATTGATACGCGAGTCGTAATGCGCAATGTTTGTGAAAGCGTCTCATGTTGTGATTGTTGATAAAAAACATGCAGTAGAATAAGAGGCTTACCATCCGAAGTTGTAGAAGAAGACTGCACAGTCCATAGTGTTGTCCATGTTGGGGAGCAAAGAAAAGGGGAAAAAATGAACGGAACAAAGTGATTATTTAGCAAATAAAGACATGAATCTCACTATAGCGTTTTCTCCTTTGTGACAAAGAACAACGATCTATCGAAAAAATGTTTGGCACATTAAGCACCGTTCCTGATAAGCATATATAATGATAAATGGTCAATAACTGCGAAGACCGAGAACGCAACAATGCAATTCTAAATTTATTTTATTATTCTTGGTATACATAGAGCGACGTTATCACCTAAAGTCAACAAGGAAGCACGGTGGTAAGGCGAGAATTTTATTACGAAACTATGGCGCTATAGCGCCCGGGCTTTAAAGTGCTCTTCGTTTACCGGCATCACGTTTTCAAAGCACATCACGTGCTCTTCACATCGTCAATTTCTTTAATTATCACAGATTCGTCCACAGTACGACATTTTTCTTTTTTCTTCTTTTGTCGGTCGTAGTTGCGAAAACACAGATACGCAGGCCTCACCAGGATTGCTGTCTGTGAACCATAAATACGTTACCAGGCAAGAGTATTAACAACAAAACAGAACCGTAATATCAGTGAGTATACGGACAGACTTGCCCAACGTGCAAGCGCATATATCGTGTCCATGGTAAATCATCGCGTGCCGCTGAAAACACGGTACACAGCCTGGGAAATCGTCCCATGGAATCACTCGTGTTGGGTTACAACACTGCACGTCTCGTCTAGTATAGCGTATGTAAGACATTTTACATGTGTATACATATTTTCAGCGCATGTGTTTTCAATTTCTCAAGTCCCTAAATGAAGGATACTGCCACGCTTCTTTCTCAAGTTTTCTTATCACTCCATTGCACGTGTAAGTGCTGCCTTGCGCAACCACGCCCATTGGCTGAAGAGCGATATAATCGTACAACCATGCGATGCGATTACGCGCACAACGGAAACATTACAGATTCTTCTGGGACTTATGTGGCCGCTAGCGATAACGCTGGAATATTCGACGGCGCATGTATAAATGCCGACGCGCATCACCGCCTGTCAGTTGATCGACGCCCTATACGCTCTGTTCGCCGCTATCTGTGCCTGTGTGTATTGTTGTAGTCTGAGCTTCAGTTTCTCGGCCACAAGTTCGGCCTAATAAAGAGTCTTTTTTTTTTGTGCACGCCGACTGTTCCCTTCGTCCACGTCACAACTATATGTGGCAATATCAATACCGGAACATGAAGACTGTCAAAATAATCAAAAGGAACAAATAATTGTTGCAAAGTAGGAACAGCGCGAAAACAGTAGGAAGAAACAAAATGGATGGGTATCTTCCTACCATTGTCGCGCTGTTGCTTTGATACCAGATAAACCAACTCGCCCAAATTAAGCTGTTGTTGGAACAAATAATTGATTGATATGCGGGGTTTAACGTCCCAAAACCACCATACGATTATGAGAGACGTCATAGTGGAGGGCTCCGGAAATTTCGACCACCTGGGGTTCTTTAACGTGCACCCAAATCTGAGCACACGGGCCTACAGCATTTCCGCCTCCATCAGAAATGCAGCCGCCGCAGCCGGCATTTGATCCCGCGACCTGCGGGTCAGCAGCCGAGTACCTTAGCCACTAGACCACCGTGGCGGGGCCGTTGGAACAAATAAGCACCACGTATTAGAGTATAGACAAAAATACGTTATATAGACAAATATAACAAAAATACTCATACGCAGCGGCTAATTTCGTTAGCGTATACTAGAACATTGTTCAGGGCGCGTCTCTAGTTGTCACTCGGTTCAGAGACCAGGGGACCTCCATTCAGCAATGTCGGAAACGTTCCACAAATGAACCCGCAGCTGACCATAATGAGGGTGTGACGCTTTTATCACTCCATGGACATGCCTTCAGAACCGAGCCCCGTCCAAACACATTTCGTGTTCTTCTAGCATCATTTCTACAACATCGGCCCATAGCTCCACCTTTCAGCATCCTTTCGAGCAACGACCGCATTCGCGAAAATTATTCATCATCCGGAAGTCTCATACTGCACAGCTCAGATGCATTCTTAACCTACATTACCACGCTTCATTCTTTCGTTTCTTTGTGGAAGCTATTCTTCTGAAACCACACTCGCTCCTTACGCTTGACCCGCAAAGAACGAGCCAGTACGGTCGGTGCGCGCGTTGTGCACAACGGCAGCCAGCACTGTACATCTCGCCCCACTCGGACTCTATAGGATATGCGGAGTCCATTAGGGTCGCCGTATCCATTCTGGGCTTATGTATAACGACCCCTTCGTAGATCTTCTCTTATCTCCCTTCCCCCTTTCCACACACTCATCTCTCCTCGCTGTGGTGGGAACCCGAGCACGACTCGAAAGGCGGACTCTATGCCCCAACGGAGGAGATGAATTGAGTTCGTGCCGCAGAAGCAGCTGCCTTTGTTGTCGATCGTACGCCGACACTGATTGCTTGTTCACTCGCTCGGGAGCTCAGTATCGTGTCCACACCGGAACGGCTGTCACACTGTTTTCACTGCAGCGTAACCTGTTCGCTTTCGGCAGCTTGTATTCATTCATGCATTTACCTATTTGTCAAGTACTGGAACAACCATTACAGGAGCTTTAGCGGGGTAAGAGACAAGGTTGTAAAAAGTATATCTCAATAGCAAACGCACGATACTTACCAAATTAACATTCTAGAGGTACATAAATACGAAACCAGTGTTACATGTGACAAAAGGCATATGACGCTGCAAATGGAACAAACAGCGTTTAATCCCAAGATGGGATGAAAACAGAGATAAGCGACCTCATTGGAAAAGACTGTTTCTAGGAAAGAATGAATGTTTAGAACAGCCATTATGGCGATGGAAAGGCCGTCTTGCTAGGTGGTGCCTCTGATGTGTCGCTTACGTGAAAGAAAAGCAAAACGCTTTTACTAATGCAAATGCGAATTGAAGCTATACTTTAACTTAACCTAGGGCTGTCGGTACACACATGCCCAAATTGTTTCCCGTACTTTGCCGTTCTTGATGGCGTGGCGCTTTGATGTTCTCGGGTCCTCCGAGTAATTAGGCTGCGGTTGAGGTTGTAGCGACGTTTGTCAAGGCGGTGTTTGGTCTCGCAGTCAGCACCAGTGATCGATCCGCCAAAGCAGGCGCTGTTCTCGCCGTGGTCCGAACTGTTTCAGATTTCGTTTCGCGTTTTCTTTCTTCTCACGCCTGACAGAGCGTGTACTTTGCTCGCTCTTCAGGTCTCAATCACATTTGAGAGTAACGCTCTAACAGAGAACGCCTTTCCAAAAACGCATTCTCTTAACAAGTCGCTTTGCTGTGTTTCTAATACATGCCCTTTTCCAATCAAGCTTTCCTGGGGACGCCGTTAATTTTATCCCGTGAGATGCAAACTAAATATACAAGGCCGCCAGAAAATGTCGCTGCCTCGGCTGTGCGTCGGTCTTTGTACTCACGCGCAACATCTCTGAAAAGAGCTCTTCCCTCTCTTGGCTGAAGAGTTCTATAGACCTTTTCATACAAATATGTTCGACAGAAAGCGTCACGGCAGTGTTTTTGGGGATAAGCGGCGTGGGAGTACAAAAGTCGACGCACTGACGGTGCTGCCTCGACAGCACATTTTCGAGGGGTCGCGAGTATTTACCAAAGCCTAGAGTGGATACTAGCGGCTCCCATGAGGAGCACACACACACACACACACACACACACACACACACACACACACACACACACACACACACACACATATTTATATATATATATATATATATATATATATATATATATATATATATATATATATAATATATATATATATATATATATGGTAACGTTCTAATAACTTCCCCTGTACATTCCTTGGCATTACTGTCTGTTATATCTCATTAATATTGTGTTAAAACACGAAAATACGAGCCCTTAGGTATACACTTCTCTCTGTTATATATATATATATATATATATATATATATATATATATATATATATATATATATATATATATATATATATATATATTGTGGGCTTTATTCATGTGCTTCATCTTCTTATCTCCACATACTCATCACCACCACTACGGCCTGGATAGCGGTGATTAGGCTCCGGAAATAAAAAAAGAGTCTTGCGTCCTCAACGTTGCTTTACAATATCTTTTCACGGGAGAAAAAAAAAACGACGCCATACTGGGCTGCACGTGAGTGTACAAAGGCTGGCGTCACCTCGGCCGTGCAATTTTGGAAGGTCACGCTTATTTAGAACAGCCCAGAAAGGATTATAGTGTGTCCTCCTAAGCCACAAACACACGCGCACACGCAAGGACACACACGCACACGCACTAACACACAAACACACACACACGCACTGCAATGCTACCTTATGTGCATTGTCCGATGTGCATTATGAGGCTTCTAACCGGAAACATACCGTTCTCTAGAGTTCTGAAGCCTTAAAATGCTTCCCGCTAGATCAGGTGATTAAGGACTATCGTTTTTACTTGGACATCACCAGCACTCCTTACCACCGGCTAGTGTCGGCTAATAGATGGTCCGAGTCGGCTAGTTTGGGATCACTTCAGCCAGAATATAGGCAACAATGACTATTGTTGATATTCTTTAAAAATTGCTAAAGGGTGGTTCATATTGGCTAGAGTTACTTTATATGCGACCTTTAGGTAACAGAATTGCGGTTAGAGAACAGAGCTATGCAGCTGAGCCGCTCACTGTTTTTACCGGTGATATGCTTCATATTGATGGCTATCGACGTTATGAGTGTGTCACTGCCCGGCAATGAACTTTAATAGAGGTGACTGTAGATACTTTCACTGGAAGGAAAAAACACTATATTTCTGTACTGCACCACGAGTGTACAAAGGCTGACCTCACAACCTCGGTAGTGCTTTTTGGAGACACCCCAATATAGCCCAGCCAGAAGAGAACTATATATGGCAGTGCCCAGGGAGCCCTCTGTGATAGCTTTATATCTTAATACAGCTCGCTGCAGTCCAGTTCTATATGACGAGTTCACTTCAGGCCTGAGCATCAGCTCCTCCGATATGCGCTGTTGCTATAGTGGTGTTTGAAAACAGGCTCGTAAATTCACTGCTAAAATTAGTCTACAGTAACTCTAGTATTGACTATTTCCTCGTATTACTCCAGCTTTGTGTGTGCAAATAATTATGTAGGGCAAAATTGACTACCGTTCTTTCTTCACTGACTTTCCAGCCTAGCGTTCACTTCACTTCTCGGAATTACACAAGCGATCCCTATGAAGTTCATTTCTCTTTTTAGCCCTATTATTCAGAGCTACACCAGAGAATTCTCGTGCGTATTACCATAATATAGTTAGGATCTCAGAAAGCCACAAAACATTGAGCCAGCTTGAGCCAGTAGTGCAAGTATTTATGTGTTTAAAAACTCGGTGTCATATTAGGCCACCACGCCTCAGTCGATGTGAAATTTCTAAAAAAATCACTTATTTAATACTCCTATCTTTACTTCATGCATTTGCTGGAGAAGCGACGTATACGCATTATCCGGAAACCACAGCGCGGGAAATGCAATCCACACAGAAATATGTTTACGAAAACACAGTGTTTCTACACGCCTCAGCGTCTCCCGCGACTGTAGTTAAGCTTGTTCGTATTTGTTACCCCCCAGCTCGGCAACAATGTCCCAATCTCGGTGTTAATCGCAGTGAGTATTCCTGAAGAGATATTCTACCTAGAACTAGCAATTGTGGTTTCATTCCCGGGGTCCTAGAGCGAATTTCATGAATAGTCCGGAATCTGGAACACCAGGACCGAAAAGCTTAACTGAAATGAGCGACGAATGAGACTCATGTTCACCTGCCGAGCGCAACCGGTCGAGTGTTTTTTTTTTTTTTTTCTGGTTTCCCTTCATCTAAAGCCTCCTGAAATTAATGGTTCTGGTTGAAGTTAGTAGTTATTCTGGATACATACTATATCGCGGTACGAATTCTCCTAAGATAATGGCCAATTAACCATCAGTATAATTAGTGAAAAATTGTTCATTGAACTCAGTGAAAGATTGAGAGCTGCTGGGACTATTGCGCCATCTGGCGGTGCATATCTCAACCACTTGCTTCTTTTTACGTGGACTGTGTGATCTGCTTCGCGAGCAGGATAAAGCACAAAGATAACCGAAGGAATGCTCCAGTGAGCACTGTAATGCCGACGTGAGTGGGTTTAGGAGTGATATCTATCAGAATGGGTACGAAGATGCAACCTTTAGTTGTCTTGGTCGGCTTAGAGAATTGTGCTTAGAAAAAATGTTTAACGATTTAGAGTATTTGGTACTCTATTATGGGAGCGCAGAAAGCTGTCCCACTACATGACAGAAGCTATTGGACCATTCTTGAAAGCTGCTTTAGAGAATTAGCTTTTTAGGGGCGAAGCTTCTTACAGCGGCATCCGTTCGTCCCTCGTAATAGCGCGTAACATGTCTTACGCTTTAACCTGCAAGGTGGTGCCGGCGGGAGATTTCTCCTGGGCGTTGTTGAACAATAAAAAATTCGCAGCGTGTGCGTTAACTAAAAGCCGAATTCTCCTGTCTGTCGTTCCCCATTAGCAGCCATTGGCATGTACAATGAGCACTATCTGACAAGAAAGGGTTGCTACGTTATACTCGCTGGGCGTAACCTCCTTGGTTTTAGAAAGGTTTAGCGAGCGTGGGGCCGCAGTGGCATGAATACAGTGAACTTGTTTACACCCTGAACTCGTGGTGGTTAAAGGTGGGAAGTAGACACGAAGCCCGAGCCGTAAGAAAGTGTGCGTGTGCCATCTCTCGTTTAGTCCTTGGAATGTCCACTGGATGGCGGTGCTTCTATATGCGGAATATATGATGAAAAGATGCGAGATGGTGGTACTTGGAGTGTTGAATAGATGGACGAACGGACACACAGACAGATGCATTGACGGACGCACAGATGGCTGCACGGACGGAAGGACGCATGGACGGACGCAGGGGCGGATGCATGGACGAACGCAGGGATGTTACACTCGCTGGCCATACTCTCGTTGGTTTTAGAAAGGTTTAGCGAGCGTTGGGCCGCAGTGCTATGAATATAGTGAACTAGTATATACCATGAACTCGAGGTGGATAATGGTGGGATGTAGACACGAAGCGCAAGCCGTAAGAAAGTGTGCGTGTGCAACCTCTCGTTTAGTCCTTGGAATGTCCGCTGGATGGCGGTGCTTCTATGTGCGGAAGATATAATGAAAAGATGCGAGATGGTGGTACTTGGAGTGTTGACTAGATGGACGAGTGGACACACAGACAGATGCATGGACGGACAAATGGATGGCTGCACGTACGGATGGACGCATGGACGGACGCAGGGGCGGATGCATGGACGAACGCATGGATGGACGCACAGATGGACGTGCGGACGCACGAACAGACGCACGCACGGACGGCTGGATGGACGCACGGACGGTCACACAGACGGATGCATAGACGGACGGAAGCAAGAACGAATGGACGGACGGATGCTTCGCCCCACTCTCCATCATTCACCTCGTGGATATATTGCCTTTTTTTTTGTGCATTCATCAGCTTCACCAGACACGTAGCAAACAGAATTCATATTTGGTGTCTGTTTAGGAACTCTGTTTACTGTACAAACTTTTCTTTTCGCTATGTCATTTTCGAAACATGAGCGCACTGTTTACTTAAGGTTTCAGTGCTGGACACTTACGCTGTTAATACATTAACACATACAGATTTTCAATACCGCAAGCTTCTGATATGATAGTTGATGTAGTAAGGATCAAATGCCGCTGATTTATGTATATGGTTTGCACGTCACGTCATTTCGGGTTTTGTCAACATTCAGTTGGCCTGTGCGTGCAGTTCACTGCCGCGTCGGAGCTTGTCGGCGTCATTAAGAGCAATATGGTGAAAAAAAAAACTTGCGCGCGTTTTGCCCGTTGTATTTTGAAGAGCTTGTGGGGCCGACTTGTGTACGTTACCGAGCAAAATTTGAAATGTGCGATCACATCGACCCGTACGTACGAACTGCGCATCGGTTAGACTGCTGCACCGTACATCGATCTGCTGCTTTCCGGGACACACGGTGACATCGTAAACTATTTGATGCTTTCGACAAGGCATGTCACGCTGCGAAAAAAAAAATGAAGGCTTACGAGTCACTGGACGCCCACAGTTATACTTCGCCATCGGATGGGTGAAGAGCATAGCAGCAAAGCAGCTTCCACCACAGCGTGTCATCGTTCTAAGCGAGGTTAGTTACGATGCTATTTCACGTTACGGTTTGAGTTTGAGTTTGAGTTTATTTAACCACGTGACAAGTACACCAATATACACTGTATGCGTGGTTTAGTGCGAAAGGAAAAAAGCTGCATTTCACAGCTTGACGGGCCCCTTCACCCAGAAAAAAAAAACTACAAACTTACAAAAATTACAGGCAGCGGAAAGCGACAATACAAAAAGAAACATGCATGTGGCCCATGACAGCAAATAATAGAATGACAACTCTGAAATACATACAAAAATATTCATTACAAAGCAATGTATCAAAGAATAAAGACTGAATAACCATTACAGAAATCACCCAACATTCATTTACAACACAATCAGCACATTCGATTTAACATTTCAGTTTTAGACAATATACGCAGATTATTAGTTGTTAGTTTCCATTTGTTCATCACACTTGGAAGGCGGTAACGTAGTGTTTCAAATTCATAGTTTGTGCGAGGACAGGGTTTGTGCGAGGACGGTCGAAGTAAAACTTCGTCTTTCTCAAGACGCACGGGCTTCTACAGGATCTACTGGTGAAGGTTCATCACGCTCTTGTTCTGTGTCTATGGCGGGCAATTTCAGCAATGTTCCTGACGCCGTGGACGGCGTGCTCTCTGCGACTGCGTCCAGCGTGTTGGTCTGTCGCTTCTTAGAGCGCTCAAAACGCGCTGATGCTACAGCAGCAGTCCGGTCATAACAGCCGTGGTCCAGTGGTAGGCTCGGTGCCCAGTCGAAGTTCGCGTCGTCCGTTAAATTTGCGGCTTGTCTTATGTAAAAATGCACGTTTACGTATGTTGCAAGTTAGAACTCGTATAATAACACGGGACCCGTAAAAAGGTCGTATGTACATTTCTGAGAATCTAGGTAACTTTCAGCAAAAGCGACGTGGTCACGTCAGTAAGCGGGGTTAACCTGGACATAACTCGAAAATACCATAACCTGTGATGAAGTGATGACTGCAGACATGGATGCATTTCTCTTTCTTCAGGTTACCTTGATTAATGCGTGTTGGCCAATCGATCCTTGTTCGCGCGCACTTATTTGTAATATTCGCGAGCAAAATAAACATTTTAACACGTGGCTCTGCCTTGCCTTCATAAGCAGAAATTACACTTCTTGTTCGGCATTTAAAAACGGCTCGAATAGTCATGAAGAAGCCGGCAGCGTGACCGAAGACCAGATCTCGCCGCTGCAAAGCTCCCGACTATGCTTCCAGACCGGTGCATATGTTAAGAAACATGGTGGTTCTCGGCCCTCTCGTTCCCGGATGTGACGTATACGTTCAACGCATGTACATCACCCTATTGTCTCCTGCAGCTTACCTAAATTGACACAGTGATCTCACTACGCCATTCGAAATTCACCAACGTTTACGGTACACTACCTAAATCGAATTCGGAGCGCAGCTCCACGTTGGGCCAACGCCAACTATGTTTCAAGTTCTGGCCATCCGCAGTTGTAGCAAGGTTATATGTGTTACATATTGCCACAGATATTGCCACAGCTCGAGTGTTACGCACGCCCGCGCAGTGAAATACGGTACGTGTAGCCGACATCGCAGTTCTCACTGAGAATTGGCTACATGAATCAATATACGACAGCGAATTCGTTCCTGCCGGATATACTATAATTCGAAAAAACCGAGGCAGCAAAGGAGGAGGTGTTTACATTCTTTTTAAAAACCGTTTGCGTATAGTGAGAATGTCTGACTTGACTGACTTTGAGTGCATATTCTGCAAAGCGTACCATGGTAAGGTTAAATATGTAATAGCAGTCACGTACAGACCCCCCCCCCCTAACTCGTCTATTGACATGTTGAAATTGGTTCGAATCCCGGCTGCGGCGGCTGCATTTCCGATGGAGGCGGAAATGTTGTAGGCCCGTGTGCTCAGATTTGGGCGCACGTTAAAGAACCCCAGGTGGTCGAAATTTCCGGAGCCCTCCACTACGGCGTCTCTCATAATCATATGGTTGTTTTGGGACGTTAAACCCTACATATCAATCAACATGTCGAAATCGTTAAAGGAGTATCTACATTCGAGTATAAAACCTTGTGACAAAGTTATTCTGGCTGGAGATTTTAACTTGCCGAATATAGACTGACCGAATTTCTCGCTCAATAATCACAATGATCACTTGAGAGAAGCAATGCTAAACATTGCGTTCACTTTTGACCTATTTCAAATTGTAACAGACTTCACTAGAATCCAAGAAAATTTCAAATCAGTACTATAGATCTCTTTCTAGTAAGAGTATCCATTAGTGCCAAAAGTTACTGCGAAGTAGTTCCGGGAATTTCAGACCACAAGGCCGTGTTGCTTACCCTAGCTACTACTTATATAAACAATAATCGTCCAATTTTGTCATTTCCGAATTTCTGTCTTGCTGATGATGTGTCAATAATTGACCTGCTTTCCTTTAATTTTGACGAATTCTGCAATAGCACTTGTGATGTACACCATTTTTGGGACAGATGTAAACAGATTGTGAATGAATGTATCGAGTGTTTTATACCCAAGATTACAAAAAAATGTAAGGGTAAGAACCCATGGATTTCGAGGGAGACACTGCGATCTAAAAGGCGACTGAAACGCTTAAAGAATGGGCTAACAAACAACAGAACATTATTTAAAATGCAAGAAATATCGAAACTTTCTTTACAAATTAAAGACCAAGTAGCGGCTGATAAAAAGCGCTATTACGGTGAATCATTACCAAGCTTTATAACCACGTCTCCAGAGAAATTTTCGCGTTCGATTTCTCCACATGCACTCCACTGAATGTGATACATTTGAAGTTGATGGCTGCCTAGCTCACGATAGTGCGTGCGAAAATTTCTCATGCCTTTAACAACCATTTTAAATCGGTCTTCACCCAAGAGAATGGTACATCACCTGTGTGTGTTTCATGCATCCCTACCACCGATGTCTGATGCCATTGTTTCTGAAAGTGGTATATTTAATCTCCTGCTAAGGCTTCATGCCAAAAAATCACCAGGGCCTGATGACATTCCTAATAGCTTCTTGAAAAGGTACGCTGAGTGGGTGTCAAAATATCTTCATGTTATTTTTTGCAAGTCCTTACAAGATGGAGAAATACCAAGAGACTGGGGAGCCACTAGAATTAAACCAGTTCACAAGACCGGAAATAAGAAGTCCGTTAAAAACTATCGTACAATTTCATTAACATGTATGGTATGCAAGATTCTGGAACGTATCATTTACAATCACATCTGCGAATTTCTAGACAACTATAACGTTCTTACCAAATTCTAGCATGGTTTTAGAAAAAGTTATTCGACAAACACTCAGTTAGTTGAAACAATACATGACATTGCCAGATCAATAAATAGTAGAACACAGACCAACGTTATTTTTATGGACTTCTCGAAAACCTTTGATAAAGTATTCCACACTAAACTGGTATATAAGATAGGTAGAATAATCAATAGTTCCCAAGTAGTTAACTGGATTTCTGCATATCTCACAAAACGCGAACAATTTGTTGTCTTTGCTGATTCCTGCTCGGATAGACAGCTTGTCAACTCTGGCGTTCCGCAGGGCTCAGAGCTAAGACCACTTCTTTTTTCTCCTGTTTATTAATGATATTGTTGATGGCATCCCTGTTAAAATCAAACTCTACGCTGATGACTGTGTACTTTATAACGAAATATGCTGTTCCGCAGACCAACACGTGTTAAATGATGCTCTACAAAAAGTGTCCTCCTGGTGTGATGAATGGCAAATGGCTATTAACTTCGAAAAAAAACAGTGTTTATGCAAATAACTAATAAACAATCCTTTGGAATACGAGTAATCTACTACCCGTACTAAACTTTCCCAAGTCCCACATTACAAGTATCTTGGCTTATGGATCACAGATGACCTGAATTGGACGAAACACATTAATACAGTAACTAACACTGCAATGCATAAACTGTTCTTCCTCAGAAGAGCATTGAAACTCTCAACCCCCTCCGTCTGCCTTCTGGCTTATAAAACAATAGTTATACCGACTCTGGATTATGCTTCCATTATATGGGACCCTTTTACCAAAACTAATATCAACAAGCTAGAAAGAGTACAAAAAAGGCCCCTCGTTTTATTTATAACAGCTTCGGGCGCACTTCAATTACGGAACTTTCAACTCGAGCTAATCTACCAACACTAACAGAAAGAAACCACTTATCTAGACTAAAATTTCTATATCAACTTAAAGGGACATTAGAAGACAGACAATTCTTAAGTTCTTTCATTTTCGTCCGGATATGCAACTCGACAAAGGCATGAGCGCACAATAACACCCTATGCAACCTCTAACAACTGCTTTAAATATTCATTCTTTCCACGAACTATAAACGACTGGAACAAACTAACCAACACCGGAGTTCTACAGCCATCCTTAACATTGTTTTCTTCTAGCCTCAATAACAGTGTTTAAAATAGCATGTCGATTAAGCTCTGTCCCCACAAACGTTCGAATTTTTGTATATATTGAGTTGCTTTGTGCTTACTTTTGTTTATGTGTGTTTTTATCTTCCTGTTTGAAAATTAGTTCGTCTGCATATTGAGCATTCATGTAATTCATGTAACCCACTCTGCGAAAATCATTCATAAATAAAATAAATAAATAGACGAATAAATAAATAAATAAATAAATAAATAAATAAATAAATAAATAAATAAATAGATGAAATAAATAAATAAATAAATAAATAAATAAATGAATAAATAAATACGGGCGTCGCGAACCAAGTCCAACACCTTCAATAACTTCCCGACAAGCGAAGCCAGCCGCTGTGCACGCGCCAGCGCTGCATACGCATCAGCTCCGACTTCTCCGTGGCTCCGACCAAAGGGTCAGTGCGCGTGACGGAAGGAGAAACCGAGGTTTGAGGCCAGTGGCTCGTAATATACACAAGCTCCATGTTCGTTCTCTTTCGCACTCGATGGCTCATTTGGTACTAGTTTGCTCTATCAGTTACGCCGATGCCAGACCACGCCAACGGCACTGCCACTTTATAATTTAAAACGTGAACGATTGATGGTGTTCAGAAAAAGTACTTAACGATTCAAAGTACTTGGTACTCTACTATGGGAGAGCATAGAGCCGTCCCGTGAGCGGGCATATGTGAAGCTGAATGTGATTGCAAAGTTAACCTGTATGAAAAACCGTAGCCATACACTAATCAGTTTTACTCGGTGTGTGTACCCAGTATTTTAACTGTAGCCTTCCGTCTTAAACCTGAAAATTATTTCTGAAGGACGTCAATGCTTAAGCCACCATTTTTTGTATTACGCAATAAGTCTAGCTTTTTTTTCGATTATGCGACGTCAAACGTTTTGCAGTTGATTTGCTAAATTTATGTACGTATTGGCTCCGTAAATTTGCGGGTCGATGCCCAGATGATACTTGGGAAAAGGTCGGCATACTTGAAGTTGATTGGATTGGATTGGATTGGATTGGATAAACTTTTGTTTGGTCCTCCAAAACACAGATCACTGTGCTGCGGGCAGCAGCTCCCACGTGGGGACTGAGATGCCAAGCTCCTCAGCCGCCTCGCGGGCTTGGTGGACAGCCCAGAGCTGATCTGCCAAAGATGAGCTGCGGATTGCCGCTTCACTGCCAGAGCATCTGGCAGAGGTGATGTTTGATATATGAGTGAATTTGGTGCACTGCCAGAGCATGTGTTCTAATGAAGCTATTTCCCCACAATGTGGACAAATATTACTTGGGTATAGGTCAGGGTACATGATGTGAAACATTTTCAAAGTAGGGTACATCCGCGTTTGCAAAAGCCTTAATGTAAGTGCTTGGGGCCGGGTTATATTTTCGTGAGGTGGAGGGAAAATCCTTCTAGAAAGGTAGAAATGTTTAGTGAGCTCGTTATATGTTGTAAGAATTTCCCTGTTATCCTCTTCACCGGTAGAACGCATCCCCGGGGAGGCGCGGTTGGAGAGTTCTCGCGCCGCCTCGTGTGCTGCTTCATTGAGATTGGGAGGGGAATCGTTGATTTGCCCAAGGTGAGCTGGTTGATTGAGGCTCCGCATACTCCGTTTCATACATCAGGTGCAACGCTGTGGAGGCTATGCAAGAAGTTCAGTCACCAAGGTGTCTGACTACGCACGTCTCGTGCTTAGACGCTAAGTGATCCAGAACAGACGGCTGTATAACGGGGCGTCTTTACCAAGAGGGTTTGCGAAAAAAAAAATGCTGGAGTGTAAATTCTTGCCCACAAGCGTAGCCGTGCCTACCGTAAGATGGCGGCTGGGGCAGCCATCTTACTAGGGGCATAATGAGTAGTTGGCGTTCGGCGACTGGGAGCGTTTTCTTCGCACGCCCAACGAACTTAACGTGACAACCT
Source organism: Rhipicephalus microplus (assembly GCF_043290135.1). NCBI lineage: Eukaryota > Metazoa > Arthropoda > Arachnida > Ixodida > Ixodidae > Rhipicephalus > Rhipicephalus microplus. The sequence goes on from NC_134708.1 coordinate 54,922,705, forward strand.
CTTAGGGTCGCATAGTGCTCATAGTGCGCCCTTGTGTTAGTAGTTTCCTTTAGTAAGCCTGAAATTCAAGCCAAATTTTATTGAAAATTAAGACACCAATACTAGTATCTGCGGATTATTTCTTCGGAAACAACTATCTTTTAAATTCAAATCAACGTAGCATTGAGACCAACAAATGAAAGCCACTTGATCTCTGTAGGTGGGCATCACCAGAAAATAGCATGTTTCTGAGATCTTTGAAGGGCAAAAGCTGGCTTCACTACTGATGGCAAAGCATTGCCGGAGCTTCCACTCCAGCAATATTTTTTAAACCTCCTTAGTCTTTACCTTCGACAACCAAAGCATGTTTATTCCTTATTAAGACAAAAGATGAAACAAAAGCATGCCTCAGATGGGAAAATCATCGCACTATTTCTTAGTGCGAACGCATTCATTGCAAGAAGTCTCGCTGGCCTCCGCAGCGTTGCACCTGATGTATGAAATGGAGTATAGAAGCACAGCATCCCCGCTGAGCTTCGGCGGTGCGCGGCGCACTGTCGGAGCTAATCGCGGAGGCAATGGGGGAAATAACCTACGTACTAAATAATTATAGCGCGTGCGCTGGCAGCCTCAAGCCTACCCCACCACTTAAATAAAGGCTAAATCCACCCCTCAACTAATTAATGACGTTTCTACGTCACGTGATATACTGAATCCGAGTTCTCGTCGAAACTTTGGCAGCAATATTCTTACGGGGAAGACAGACCCAGAAGGCATAGACTTGAGAGAATATATGTATTTATACCTGGCTAGTTGAGTTGAGCTGCCAATACGAACAGCTCGCGCCAGTCTCTCTGCTCTCGTCCTCTTCTTCGTCTTGTTGATCACTATGCCACTGGTACGTAGCAATATGTTAGAGTAAAAGGCTAAGCTAATCTGTAAGAAACGTAACAGAGGATAAACTACCATTTTTGCAAATGCAGTTATTGTTCCACAACACCGATACGTCATGGCGTCGTCACAAATTTCCAAGTGCCTCGTGATAATGACCCAGCTCTTGTCGTGTCGTTTTCGCCACTACATCCTTCTTGATTCGTTCCTTCAGGTGAAAACTGTTCTAATCTGAGCCGACCGTTTTAGAAAACCGAACTGACCTGTTATACTCTCTCGGTCAGTCATGACTTGCCACGTATACAAGTCTTTAAATGAAAACTAACAAAAATAATTGTTTTTCTCGAAAACTAACAAAAATAATTATTTTTGTCGTTAGTAAATTGTTCTTTCACAATTCCGAAATCACCATGCTTCCTGCGAGATGGTTGGTGAGAGAGAAAAGACGCAAAAAGCGGCGGGTGCACCTTGAAATTCCCGCATCGAACAACATGACGTCATTGATTTTTATGGCGTCTCCTAAGGCCCCCGTAATTCCTAATCAGTGAATACGAAGTGCGCACGGACCTCTGATGGGGCTATAAACTAAATATGCCAAGTTCTAGGATGATTAGTTGAGACTCCGTCGCCAAAATGCTGCAGACACATTTCAAAATCCGTGACGTCGCAGATGTTTTAGGCACGTAATTTAACATTGCAACTTTGATCTTGCCTTTCTCCCCTAGTAATGAAAACGTGGTGGTGAAATTAACATCAGATTTCTCAGAGCTAACGCGAGTCCTAAAGAAAATTATGTGAGTCGCAAGAATTACAAAAAAAGAGGAAACTCCCAATCTCTCAAGGGGCGAAGCACCTTTGCTACTCGGCTTGTCGGCATGGTATAATGGGTCCCACGTAAATGGTTATGCGCCTCAAAAATTGGTTTCATCCCATTACTCGCCAGTGGTTCGTACTGTGTATAGTGCGAGTTAAAGGCTCGTCGTTACTGCTTAAATGCGTTGTCACTGGCGTAGCAGCAGCGTCCGACTGCCTTAAGCCATTTATCAAGATGGCCAGGTTTCTTATCTAAAACCAGAGACAAGGACATGTATCTCTTGAAAATATATATAAAAAGTAATAATGTGGGAGTGGATCAGTAGTAATTGGAGCTGTAGTAAACTGTAATGTCAAAACTTGTGTTACTTACGTGGTTAACCTACTTATTTAGGGACAGCTTACTGCTCTCCCATAGTTGAGTACCAAGTACTCAAAATCGTTCAACACTTATTGTAAACACAGTAGGACAATTGTGCTTAAACAAAACTGAGCAGCTTTATTTGGCTTTCTAGTACGGGGGACGGCTTTCAGCTATCCTATAGTACAGTACCAAGGGATGTAAATCGTTAACCACTTCTTCTAAACGCAGGTCGCGAAAGCTAGGGCGAAAAGCGGTTACAAGCTATTGCCAGCGACCTCAGCATGGGAAATTATGGGAGCTGCGATTGAAGCGCGACTATGTGTGTGTGTGTGTGTGTGTGTAGGAAACAAGCACTAATAGAAAAACGACGTTTGATTTAAAGTCAAAGCAATCAATAGGTTTCACAAATGATATTTCTATTCCCCAACAATAATATGTAGGTGTAATGAACAAACAATTTATGATGGTTTTTATTATTACGAAAAATCTTTTTTCTAGAGCCCTTCGCCCATGCTGTTATTACTCAGTGCAACCCTTGCACTACATGGGTACACTTGGCAAGGCCCACTCGTAAATATCGTTCTGCGAAGACAGACCCCTTCCAATGTTTTAGTGTTCTGTGCTTGCTTGCGTTCTCTGTTGTGCGTGAAATTGTTGGGTGCGTTTTAGCGTTGGTGAACGTCTTCAGTGCAGTGTCCAACGAGCAGTGGAACGATGCGAATAACAATTACCACCGAGTGCTTTCGTGGATAGCTGCGGACACGATCCACTGTGCAAAGACGCTGTAGCGCCCCGCCGCGGTAGTCTAGTGGCTAAGGTACTCGGCTGCTGACCCGCAGGTCGCGCGATTGAATTCCGGCTGCGGCGGCTGAATTTCCGATAGAGGCGAAAATGTTGTAGGCCCGTGTGCTCAGATTTGGGTGCATGTTAAAGAACCCCAGGTGGTCGAAATTTCCGGAGCCCTCCACTACGGCGTCTCTCATAACCATATGGCGGTTTTGGGACGTTAAACCCCACATATCAATCAAAATCGTAAATTTTTAGAACAAAAATTTTGCTGTGGTAAACACCTGGGCACACTGCATGCTTCTTCGCTTCTTCCCAAGTTTCACGTTAGCGGAGCTGTAACGTCTTTTTCTGCATGACTCTCTGCAACAATCCTTTTTCTTTTTTTGTTCTCAGGGGGAACCATAACTTTTGCAAAGTTAGCGTAGGGGCACAGAGGCGCACTGCCGCTCCACACAGCTGTCAGATAGCTGCGCATAAAATCTCCGTGAAAACACGTGGCCGGTCCCGCGTTTTAACTGGCACTCGTGCCACCGAACAACAAGGCACGCTCGTTGCGTGTGTGTGTGTGTGTGTGTGTGTGTGTGTGTGCGTGTGTGTGTGTGTGTGTGTGTGTGTGTGTGTGTGTGTGTGTGTGTGTGTGTGTGTGTGTGTGTGTGTGTGTGCGTGTGTGTGTGTGTGTGTGTGTGTGTGTGCGTGTGTGTGTGTGTGTGTGTGTGTGTGTGTGTGTGTGTGTGTGTGTGTGTGTGTGTGTGTGTGTGTGTGTGTGTGTGTGTGTGCCTTCTAGTGATAGTCGGCAGCCCTGGAGCCCCACGGCGTGCGTGAGAGATCTTACTACGCGGCGTGTATTATTTTACACGCGGACATCCAAGCTCGTGTTGGTATATGCATCACGGGCTCGAACTCACCTCAGCTCATTCTGAAAAAGGACATGGCGTGCAAACACGCACACTGAACTGGACATGCGCAGAACAGTTTTCGTGTCTCCTGTCTCTTCCGCTGTTGTGCGTGTTTGCACAATAATGAACAAGTACCGACTATCTCAGCTTTTTTTTATCCTGCACCTCAACTAGCAGACTGCGGTCACGAAATTCGTCCTGCAAGTGCCGGTACAGTTTCTACGGGAGGCGAGTTGTAGGAGGAATGGGCGAGGGAGGTAGGGAAGGTGCTTGAACAAGCAGTCAGCTTACGCTGCCAATTTGAAAAGAGGCCTTTCTCATATCTCTTGTATCGGTCATTTCTGTTGGGTTTCTGACGTCAGGTATCGAGAAACATGTCGACACTCATCTTCTGAGTGACTCCTATCGGGGCACTGACTAAGAACTGTAGAGTTTCCGTTCCAGTGTTATGTTTCTACACATAGTGACTGCATCGGGCGCCTCACGAGAACATATCCTTAAAACCGACCACATCTGCGGAGCTCGTAATGATACAAAGAATTTTTGTTTAATCAGGGTGAAAACGTTCATGAGCGGGATGCGTCGCTATATCGAAAGGTGTACGGGCCGCCTGCTTGAGGTAACTGGTATGGATTATAAATGCATATATACGAGTGAACGCTTGTATACAGTTGGTGGGCACTGTTGTTGTGAAGCCATGCTAAGAAGCACACGTTCTAACCATTTTAAAATACAAAGAATACTTGCTTTAAAGTCAGCAAGAGCAGAGAACTTCAGTAACGTCATTTAAATTGGGAGGGGAGGAGGGCTTGTGAAGCGCCATCAGGTGGCACATATTTATACACGTACCTCCATTGTCCATGAAGTCTTGTGGGTCGTATGAGAAGCCTCCACTTTCGAGAGGGTTGCCGCAGTGGGCGTGCTCTCCCGGCAGCTGCAGGTTGAAGACGGACCTAATGCCGTGGCTGTGCATAGTCCATCCGTCGTCATGGAAACGGGGCGCCCAAAGGCGTTGAGTGCGTGCAGTGAGAAAAAAAATGATGGAGGAAAAGATCAGATCCCCCCAAAAAATGTGTGGAAAGACATGTTGGTGATAACGACCGACAAAGCTTCGTTCATACACTTTGTCTGCCCTGTTCTTACAAATAATAATGGACGTGTAAAACGCATATAACTGTGCGAGTTTGCATTGTCCCGTGTTGTTATTTAGGACTGCAAAACAGACAAGATCCTCGAGAATGACTACACAGTATGAGCGCTCATTTTAAACGAAAGTTTAGCCGCAGAAGAATACCAAGTTTTATCTTGCACCGATACATGAAAACACATGAGTGAAACCCCTCACAACTTAAGTACAGCTATCACCTGAAATTTGAACATGCCCTCAGTTGCTTCTGATCTATTTTGTAAACATAATGCGCAGGAGGCAGTTGATTGGTTTTTAAATACGAAGCACTTTATGAGCTCGATCCAGTGGCACCTGCGCTCCGCTGCGCATGCGCGTCCCCACCCCCCTGTTTTCTCTCCTATACTCACCCTCTCTCCTCTAGGCATCCCTAGCCACCGCGTTTACACCCTCAATGCACATGCGCGTCTCATTTCTCTCTCCTACTCCCCCACCCTCTCTCGCCTCTCAACGCCGACTCAGGCAGCGTCTGCTAATGAGTTTCTTGATTTAAAAAATACACTACTCGTGCAGCTCAACGGTTGATTGGCCACCCGTTATATACAGACCCTTTCACTGTTTACAAACACACGCCCTTCATGACATTCGCTTTCATCCACCGATGTGCCATAATAACATCGGTGGGCTATGGGAGCTTTAAAAAATAGCCCGCACAGTTTCTCCATTTTTCCTTCCTTATTTGGCAAAATATATTCAAATATATGTTATTTTGACCTACATAAAAATTATAAGACTCCCTTGAACTTAACACGCGTTCTTTTATGTGAAAAACTAATGAGAGACTTTCCTTTTTCTTGTAAAAAAAACTTTCAACGTACAAGGAGAGGAATCCCCCGCACGAACTCTGGCATATTATTTTCTAGGCACTCACCTCCGGTATTTATTGCCTAATGTGTGCCTTAATCAGGGCCCACAATCATTAGTACTTCCTTCGTTTTATGCAACAGCTGTCACGTTTTTTCGTCATATCCAGTTGACTTGCCCTGATTTAGATGTGTTAGACAATTCTATCGTTGACACAACAGCCGCGTTGTTGCTCCCGTTAGTTGCCCCGCCGCGGTGGTCTAGTGGCTAAGGTACTCGGCTGCTGACCCGCAGGTCGCGGGTTCGATTCCCGGCTGCGGCGGCTGCATTTCCGATGGAGGCGGAAATGTTGTAGGCCCGTGTACTCAGATTTGTGTGCACGTTAAAGAACCCCAGGTGGTCAAAATTTCTGGAGCTCTCCACTACGGCGTCTCTCATAATCAAATGGTGGTTTTGGGACGTTAAACCCCACAAATCAATCAAATCAATCAATGTTCCCGTTAGTTCCTCCAGCACGCCGCACCCGCTCTAGTCGTGTGTCTTGGAGCACGCTGACGGCATCATTTCTATCTGGCCACCTCCGGGACTTCATGTGGCGGCTTGGGTGGGGCGTTCTTCCTACCCTTGACCGCCTAGAAAGGTGGAGAATAGTCCAGTCATCAACATGTCCGAACTGCTCCCTACGGGAAAGAAATCAGCATGTGTTAAGGCAATGTGTCGTTGCTCGTGTTTTCTGGAGGGCGGTGCATGCAGGATTTCGTGGCCTCGGAGTAAACCACTTTGTTTCTTCTAGACGTTGTTCTCGAGGCCGCTTTGCCTGCCTTCTCATTGTTGTTGGTGCCTACTGTCTTTGGCGTAACCGTTGGGAAGCTGTTGCAGCAGGTCGTCGCCGCCGGGCTCTCTTCCCGATTTTGGAGCGACTGTACAAAGAAATACTATCTGTGTTGTCGGAGGAACTCTTCTTTCTGGGTGAGGAGGAATTCCTTCGACACTGGTCCTGCCGCTTTGTGTTCGTCTGTGAGAGACGTGTAAGGCTTGTTTTCAGGCCTGCCTGGTATTGGTAGGTTAATCTTTGTTTAGTACTCATACAAATACCTTGTAAATACTATGTAAATATCTGACATATTGATCTCTACATTTCATTTCTGTGTTCTTCGTTTACCAAGTATTGTGCATATGTAGACATTGTTTTTGTAACAGTTCCTGTGTAGTAGGGTAAGTTGTGTATGTTGTGTTCTGTTTACATATGTACACATATCTTTTTGTAACAACTTTTGGTGTGTCTGTGGATGTTGTGTTCTGTCGCAATGTTCTGTTGGATTGTAACTGATGTTCACTGTCTGTGAGAATAAATTTCTCTAAACCCAAAACGTGCTTTCAGTTTCGACGTTAGGAGCTGGTAATGGAGGTGACCGGATGTTTTCTGCGGTACAACGCTTGCAACCTTGGAACCAACTATACGCTGGATCATGGCCTACAAGGTAGTGCCGGGTGGAGATTTCTGCTGTGCGTTGCTCAACAGTAAAAATTCGCAGCGTGCGCTTTAACTAAGAGCGGACTGTGGGTCTTTGTGTACAATAAGAGTCCTCTCATTGCCCGTTAGCAGCGATTGGCATGTTTCAGTAGGAACACCAGTCCATCACTACGTGCTGTGCGCTTCCCCTGGTTTCTCTCGTGCGCAATGCCGCAAGGAGCGTCAACGCCACCGCCAGCGTTAGCGCCCGCTGCTTCGCATCTACAAATGGTTCCATTAGCGGGAGATGGTGAAGTTTCAGAGCAGCCTCAGAAACACTAGGGTCTTCACAATTGCGTATCTATGTGTTTTCTAAAAAAGGACACACCACCTAATGCCTACGTATTGAGGTTGCCCCACAGAGTTTCCCAAAGTTAACTAGAGGGCACTCTGGCGCTGCGATCGTTCAGCGACCAAGGGAATGATGGGTAGTGCACACATTTGCCTAGTCTTCGTACTTGCAGGCGGCGAATCGTACTTGCGGCTTCGTTCATTGCTGGTTACGGTTTTGTTTTGAAAGAAAGAAAAAGCCCTTTTGAACTTAGTGACTTCATTCAAAATGGTAAGCCTAAAAGAATAAGGTTGTGAAGCGCAAAAGGTGAACATTTGCTAATTTATGTTCTCGTGAAAAAAAAGAGCTCCAAACCACACGAACACACACAGAGCCAGAAGCAGGCCAGAAGTACGAAAATAGACAAATGTGTGTACTACCCATCATTCGCATGCTCGCTGAAGCGCCGTGTGTTGCAGCTCCCATAGACACTAGCGCCAGAGTTCCCTGTAGTGTATATTAAGAAACTCTAAGGGTTGCCCCTCACGTATGCGTAATAGTTGTTTTTCGATCGACTATGCTCACAAGTATGAATGCAGCCACCACTTCAAAATGACCGGGCGATGAGCAGTTGCTTAAAGGTCAACTCCGGCGATATTTCGAGGTTGGTGTATTTCAATGAAAATGACTGGGTACGTTGCTTTGCACATTTCCGTCATTTATGCCAAATTACGGGCTTGAGAGATGCACTGATTCTTTGCAAATCAATTTTTAAAAATTGCCCCGAAAAGCTCACCTCGCTTGCCAGAATTATTAGCAACACTGTCTGTGTGACGTCATGTTTGGCATGCATACGGAAGTGACGCAGCCGATGGCATCGCTACTTTGGCCGCTACAGCGTTTATTGTGCTAGCCACAAGGTGACAGTAGTGGTATTTGGCATGGGTATAGCACGAGAAAGCTTTCTTCCTTCCTCTGTGGTGCTTGGCCAGCGCTTCTGCGGTCTGGCTTTCACAGTTTTCATACTTGGCGCCGGCGGAACCAGTATACGGCCTCCGGTTCTTACCAAATAGTACGTCATACGCAGACGGGGCGTCCGGTTGGGTTTCGCTTTCGGTATTGCACCTTTTTGCTTATTGTAAATTTTTTTCAAATTTTTCTGAGCATTCCAGCTATTGGGCTCGTGACAAAAGCGTCTCTGGAACATAGAAACAGCATTACCTTGACATGGTTGAAAAATCGCCGGAGTCGGCCTTTAAGCCTTGGCCTGGTGGCTAAATCACTTCGTGTGACAGACAGATAGATAGAAAGACAGACAGGCCGAATTTCTGCGCTGAAGTATCCTAAAAAAGATTGTCGTCTTTCAAATGAATAGCGGGGATTCGCGTTTTTGAAAAAAAAAAGTGAATTAACTAGATATCGGGGAATACGAAACCAACGGCGAGAATCGACCTGCTGGCCTTCACCCAGTGCCGCAGCACATGACGTGCACGCTGTAGGCTTTGGAAGGAGAGGAGTCGACATCCTTGTTCCGTGCAGCCAGCCAATGCATTGATCAATAGACTGAGCTACAGTTATACGAACAGGTCCGACGAGCCAGCCGGCCAAAGCGGAGAACCACCAACTTTTTCCTTCGTTTTCTTTTTTTTTTTTCGTTTTGTCCACCCAAGAAATGGTGGCGTGAGAGCTCAAACGGAGACTCTAGCAAGTAAAAAAAAAGGAGTCATAGCTAGAGTAAAGAAAAGTGAAGTTATCGACCAGTCTTTTTTCCGCACCAAGCAAGCTTAGGCCGCCTGGGTCCAAAGTCACTTCCGATTACTATGTTTCCCGGGTGGGGAAGGTGAACCGTCGGCGTCGCTGGCTCTTTTTTTTTTTTTTTGAGCTCCGGGTTCCTTCCATCTCTCACTGGCCGCGCTCTTTCTCGCCTCCCATCTCCAATGCACCTGCCAATTTTCTAATGACAGGTATTTCTGAGTTTCTAGCCATCTTCCCTAACCAAAATACTGTGTGCTTCGGTGCACTCACGAAACTACTTCATGTCGTGCTCGAAAAAATGGGACAGGCGTGCAAAACTCAACGTAACATAAAATTGAGTGAGCGGACAAAAGGAAACAGCGCGTAGCACACTGTATCCTCAGCCTTATTGCTATGTCCCATTGAATGGAGCAGGGCGCGCAGTCACAACCAGTGCAATCACTGACATGTTCTATCGATTCATCAGTCTACGATGGAAGTGAGGTGCTTTGTGAGTGCACTAAGCTTCTTATGGGCGCTGTGTCACAACATGCTCGGTGAAATAGTCGTTAGCGAGCTCCTGAGGAGGGGATAGAGCTTACAGACCCGTGGCCCGTTACAAGGAAGCGTGCCCTTTAATGATCCCCGAAATTGCGTAGCGTGCACAAAAGGCGTGTCACCGCTTCCTTATCCCCTTTGTAGTTGCTTTTATTTATTTTTTTCATAATGTAATCCTGCATGTGCTAATATAAGAAATTGGTGGTTGCGCAAGTCCCACTTTTTTCTCACAAACTTGCTGATGTCTAAACGCTCGATGTTTACGACGTCATTTTATAGCTGTACTTCACTTGGCGATACTGTTTGTCACTGTGGGTCACTGAATGCGTTGACGTATATGGTCCTTGAATTAGTGTAGGATACGAGCGGCGCGACTTTGCGGCTAAGTTGTAGCGCTACTATTCTTGAAGACGCGGATTCGACTTCTATGGCTACGGTGGTAGCATATGGATATGGACCAGTTGAAAAGAACACCGGCGCACTTCAATTTAGGCCCCGTTAAATAACCTCGGCTGTTGGAAATTACACCCAGATCACCCACCCCCCTCCAACATGGCGCGTCGAATAACCGTCCTCAGATTTTCTCTTTAATTTAACTTTAGAGGCACAACCAGTGTCGGCGTTATGCGAATGTTAGCTCCATAGCTACACATAAACTACGCCCTCTTCGAAAAAAGTGGCAGCATATCCACGGGGTGAATGATGGCGAGTGGGGCGAAGCATCCGTCCGTCCATTCGTTCTTGCTTCCGTCCATCCATGCGTCCATCTGTGTGACCGCCCGTGCGTCCATCCGCCCGTCCGTGCGTGTGTCTGTTCGTCCGTCCGCACGTCCATCCGTGCGTCCGTCTCTGCATTCGTCCATGCATCCGCCCCTGCGTCCGTCCATGCGTCCAGCCATCCATCCGTCCGTCCATGCATCTGTCTGTGTGTCCATTCGTCCATCTAGTCAACACTCCAAGGACCACCATTTCGCATCTTTTCATCATATATTCCACATATAGAAGCACCGCCATCCAGAGGACATTCCAAGGAATAAATGAGATGTGGCACACGTACACTTTCTTACGGCTTGCACTTCGTGTCTACTTCCCACATTTAAGCACCTCGAGTTCGTGGTATATACTAGTTCACTGTATTCATGGCACTGCGGCCCAACGCTCGCTAAACCTTTCTAAAACCAAGGAAGTTACGCCCAGCGAGTATAACGTAGCAACCCTTTCCTGTCAGATAGTGCTCAATGTACATGCCAATGGCTGCTAACGGGGAACGACAGACAGGAGAATTCGGCTTTTAGTTAACGCACACGCTGCGAATTTTTTATTGTTCAACAACGCCCAGGAGAAATCTCCCACCGGCAAACTTTGCAGGTCAAAACGTAAGACATGTTACGCACTACGACGGTGTCACTTTAGAGAGCTTCGCCCCTAAAAAACAGATAATTTGCTGCAGATTTTGTCCTCATTTACTTCGTAAGCTTCGTTTCACGTTCTGCTTGGCATCATACGTTCAGAAGCCCAGAGAGGGCCCACCCAAATGACGCGCTTCCGTCATTTGGGACTAAAAATATAGTGCCGCTCAACCACTCAGCAAAGCTCACCGATGGAGGCCTCACAATCTGTCATGCTCGCGATGTCAGTTAGAAATGTGCGCCCATTGGTACAGGCTTGGGCGCATCCGCCTTTGAGATTAAAATACCGTGGAATGCTGACGTTGTACCAAACTACAGGCAAATATGCGGATCATTTCACGAACAGGGTATGTTATATGTTAAGCAAAATTGAACAAGACTCGGTCCAAGCTGAGCTACATCACTCAGGTAACGTCGATTCAGTGGGTGGGCTAATTTACTCATCACTTAGTAAGCTTTCTCAGTCAAAAATAGTCGTTATCATCGATTTGGAGCCCTATTTATAGGTATAGCGCTAGGCGACTGTCGATAACAGCTGGAGCATCAAGCTATACGGTGTCTCTCGTGTGGTGCGTGCTCAGCTTCGGTGCACCGAAGGCCTTTCAGTTAATCGAAGTGCGATAAATTAGTTTCTGCTACCCTCAGCGGCGAGCTAAATTATTGGTTATCGGAACTTTCTTCATCGCACAAATACCAGCTGTGGTAGCTCCGTGCCTTCCAACTTTACTGCTGCGCGGGTTTTGTCACAGTCATACTGTAGTGGCATTGATACATAAGAGGAAATGGGGGACCTCTAAGTTTCGCCTTGAAGAGTTGAACGCGACCCCGACATTCTGTTCCTAGTGCGTTGTTCAAACGTTTAGTGTATAAAATCATTTCGACCTTGCTATGCACCCCCTACTTGGGTTACTGGCTTTAAACTATGAAGTCATTATGATAATCCCAATTTCTTACACTTGATGGCAACGTACGCTTGTACCACCCATTATTACGACAATATTTCATGTTGTATTGGGAAGCATGTACGTAAGACGCGTGTGTTGGTAAAGCATGAAAGTTACTTTCACTGCATTTCCAAGCGGTTGAAGTTCAGTGTTCACTGTACTAACAAGTAGACGGGTGGTTGTGAGGTGGAACACCCGCTTGCCGCGCAAACGACTCGGGTTCGATCACTACTGAGACCCCAAACTTTTTTCGTTATTGATTTTATTTCTCGATTTTTTAATCATGCAAGGATGCTTTTTGGCTCACAACCACTGACGCCGACGCCATCATTTCTGTGAAACAAGCCCTTCGACGCTGAAAAAAAAAAACACTGCGTAGATTTAGAGGAACCTTAGGTAGTTGTAGAAAAGCGTTAGCGGGTGTTGCGAGTGTCATATGACGTTTAAAATAGCGTTTGCCTTTCTGCAAACCCAAATGCGCGATCGCAGCTATACACCAGTCTCTCGCCACCAGCGCTTTGTGGGCCACACGGATCGCACGCTATTTTGTATTTCCTGCGGGCGGACCGCGTGCGCGAACGGAGGCTCGCGTTACGACGCATGCGCAGTGGCAGCGACCGTACCGCAAGGGCTTGCGGTGCGCTATTCTAAAACTCCCCAAATTGAATAGCCCCGACAATTATCCACGAATAAACGTATGGAACTTTCTTTGCTGTGAAACCTGAGGAAATGCGTAACACGCGTGCATCCAGCGATTCCTTTTCGCGGAGTTTCCGCTGCTCCGCTTTCCAAAGCATCGATGACGTCATTATTGGAGGAAGGCACATAGGGTTTTCCCGGCGCGAGTAGAAAACACGTCGTGTGACGTACACCCTGCATTTCATTGCGCTTTACCGGCTTTTCGCTTGTTACGGCAGTTGAGACACGCGTCCTATGCAGCGAGTTCAGTCAGGTTGTCTCTATCACATGTAGTCAAGCAGAACCGGTGAAATGTAAAAGTGGGGGGGGGGGGGGCATTCAGAAAGAGAGAATAAAACATTTATTTGCGACCGAGAAAGGAATGTCGGTGAGTGGGTTCCTTCGTCCAGGATCCCATTGGCACGGGCCGCTGTCCTCGCTCGTCTCACGAGGGTCTCTTGGGTCTTCGGATCCAAGCTGGACAGAGCTGCCTCCCACCGTACAGTGTTATGCTGTGCTCTGGGTTGTAGAGGTGGATTGTGTGGGTATTTCCATACCATGTGGTACAGGGTGGCTGTTTTAGTGACGCAGAACCTGCTCTGTGGTGCGTATTTGTCGGGATCTATCTTGGACAGTATGCATGGATTTGGGTATAACAAGGTCTGCAGGCGATGCCACGCTGCCTGAGATTCTTTACTGAGCTTTGGCCCCGGGGGCGGAAGTTTCCGTCTTTCGAGTCTTTGATGTTCTAGAATATCAGTCTATGTTAGGAGCGGGCCCATACGGATAGCCGAGGGTGGGTGCGATATGCCGGGGTTGGAGGTCCGGAAGAGTAATTCTCGGGCCGAGGCATGGGCGAGCTCATTGCCTCTAACTTCGCAGTGGCCGGGTATCCATATCAGCTGTTTCCATTCGCCCTCTGAGCGTGAGGACGAGAGTTGTGTAAGAAGTCGATGCGCAATTGGGCCAATGTAGCCTTTACAAAAATTTCGGTAGGCTGCTTTTGAATATGTTAGAACGAAGGTGGACCTTGGGTTTCATAGGGCGAGGGCAATTCCTGCTTCTTCCATACTACTTGTGTCTGTGTCCTGGGCTGATATACAATCAACCTGTTTTCCACAATGAATGACGCTTGCTGTATATTTGCCGTTCACTGGTCAAGCTGCATCGACAAAGAAGGCGCCCTCAGTATCTCAGTGGTTGTCGTGAACTTTTGCCCGTGCCCCACATAGATGTTGGTGGAACTGAGGATGCATGTTGGGTGGTAGTGGTTTGATGATGAAGTCCTGCCTCCATTCTTGTGGGATACGTTGTTTTCCCCTTCTCTCATTAGCGGCTTCGATGCCAAGTTCTGATAGTGTTTTCCGTCCCGTTTTAGTGATGGTGAGGCGCGTGACTTGATTCGTGTGGCGTGCATGGAATAGTTGAGATACGGTATTGTGGAGCCCCGTTTGAAGCAGACGTTCCGTGAGTGTCCACGGGGGAAGGTTTAGAGCATTCTTGAGAGTCACACGTATGACTCTATTTTGTGCTTGTCTGCTATCGAGACCCTAAGGTGAAGAAAGCTATAGGTTATGTGACTGATAAGAAATGCCTGAATGAGTCACATTATGTCGTGTTCTTTCATCCCTCATCGTCGGTTAGCCACCCGACTAATCATGCGAGAGATTTGCATGCGAGAGATTTGTAGGCAGGATGGCTAACCTCCCTGTCATTCCTCATTTATTCCTCCTCCTCCTCCTCCTTGTAGGCAGGATGTTTTTAGCTTATGTAAAGCAAATAAGTAGTGGTTGCCCCGCTTATTGAAGTGGGCCCCCAGAATTCAGATGGTTTCAACCTCTTTTATTTGCGTTCTAGTGAGCTGTGCGTTGAGGGATGTATTGTTAGATGCCTTATTTCTATATACTAGGATTTCTGATTTGGTGGGGGAGCACTCCAGACCACTCTTGCGTCCTATCTTTTCTACGATGGAGCCGGCCTGTTGGAAGGCTTCTTCTATCTGACCCAGCTGGGTTACCAGACCGGCTCCAGATTGTGACGTCCTCAGCATATATGGCGTGGCGTACTTGCGAAATTTCATTTAGGGCCTCCGGGAGGCGCATGAGGGTGATATTGAAGAGGAGCAGGGAAAGGACAGCCTGTTGGGGAGTACCGAAATCACCCAGAGTGATGGGTTGAGATTTAAGGTCCCCATATGCGAATAGTAAGGAGTCTGTAAGGAAGTCCCGCACATATGTATACAATTTTAAACCGCACCTGAGTTCCCATAAGTTTTTCAAGATAGTGAAGTGCCGAACATTGTAAAAGGCACCTTTCAAATCAATCGCCAGAATGGCCAATTCCGCTTGAGTGGTACCGCTTGGTAGGTTGACAATCTCGTGTTTCAGTTGGAGGAGGATGTCCTGCGCTGACAAATGGGGGCGAAAGCCGTACATAGTGTCAGACAAGAGGTTCTGTTCTTCTAGATATTCGTTCAGCCTTATTTGTATGGCCTTCTCTATCACCTTACCACCGCATGACCTGAGGGATATGGGACGGAGGTTATCAATATTGAGCGCTTTGCTGGCTTTCGGCATAAAAGTGAGCTCGGTCAAATTCCACTCTATGGGAAGTGTTCCGACGTCCCAGTATTGGTTCATTTTATCTACTAGCAATGAGTCGTGTCATCGCTTAGGTTAGAGAGCAGCCCTATCGATACCTGATCGGGTCCCAGGGCGGTACCTTTCCTCATGCTTTGTATTGCCACTTTAATTTTGACAGTCCTTTGACGAGGTGGTGGCGCCTTCTCTTGCACGGGCTTGGAATCAGCCGCGAATCTCTAGAGCATTTTTAACGATTTTTAGTTAATTATTGAGATCACTTCCTAGCTGTTTTTGTTGATTATATTATTCTAGTTCATGTTCGAATATTTTTACGTGGTTTGGATCAGTTACAGCCTTGTTATGCCCTGTAGTGAGTGTTTTACTTCGAGCATGGTCACGCCGCATCAGATTTATGGATGCACGGCAAGCCGGGGCTGGCAAATTCTCGGCCGTTTAAATAAAACTTTATAAAAAAGCTGATCGAGAGAGAATCTTTCTATTATATGTTTTGAGTCGTGACTAGCTAAATGTAGTGAATGTTAATTTGAAAGGATGCAATGATGGCTTTGTCAATGGCGGTACGTGGCGAAACTCTCAATGCACTAAGACGGACGTGGGTACGAAAGCGATGACAGGAGGACGTACGTTATTCTGCCTTCGCTTTCTTTGTCGGTGCCTTTTTTAGTGCATGCTGACATTTGCTAAATAATAATCGTTAGTGTTTAGCAGCTTCAAATACGAATTATGGTGCGCTCTCTTCGAAAGCGTCCAATTCACATAGTATAATTCCAAGGCACTCATTATTGCATCCCAACAAATAAAATGTAGTAACCTGTTGTTTTGCGCGAGTTCCAGTAATTCTGTGTTAACGTGTCAACAAATGCTTCATTATTCTGCAGTCAGTCATATTACATTCTTACATGAAAAGCGTGAACTCACAAACTCCACATGTGTGCGCAATTAGCTTTTGGTTGCATTCATATCGAGAAAAAAAAAGTACAATGCGTTTGACGTTGGTTCTGGAACGCCGCATGCCGAACGAACCGTTGAACGTCGGTATAGTGCATTCATCTGAAAGGATCGGTCACAGCCATACAAAGCATACCGAGATTAAGTCAATACATACTTACTATGCAGAAGGTGCAATTCATCTAATGAGCAATGCATCTTGGTTTCTTTTGGCCACAACTTGACACTACTTGCAGTAACAAGTTGCGTACTCAAATGTAGCCACTGCCGCTTGAAGGTTTAACGTCTCAAAACCACGAGACGCCGCAGTAGAAGGCTGCGGACATGGTGATCACCTGGGCCTTTTTTCTTAACATGCTCCTAAACCTGAGCACGAAAGCATCTGGCACATTGCCTCCATCGTAACGTGGCCACTGTGGCCAAGATTCGGTCGCGTGACCTTCGACTCGCAAACTATATATACTGTCTCTAGAAATGAACGTTAACTTTTTTTTAGAGAAGATTACACCCTCTCCTGGGAGTCGTGGGAGGCGTGACTCACTATAGAAAGTTAAAACGTCTCTTTGAATAGAGCTGAGATGGCGGGTGTCGGGACTTCCCAAGAGTAACAGGTTGCCTGTCTTTTTTTTTTTTTTTTTTCTAAGTGTGCGTGACGGAACCCTTGTGCGAAAACAACGCATCAAAACCACTTCGTGCGAGATCAGCGCTAGACGAGCCTTTCGAAACTTCCCATACGTACCAGTACAAGCCATAACTAAAGGTACTATACACCAACGATCGACTAAAACAATGGGCCTTGAGGAACACGTGAAAGCATATCCAACAAAGAAGCACTTCTGAACCACGGACGTAGACGGCAGACGGGTGCATTAGTGCGGCGGAACTACTTGCAATGGTGAATAAGCGTGCTGTTATGCAATGTGTTTCTAGGCGTATTGTCGAGCATACGGGCATGTTAGAACGCCGACGTCATTACGGAGTGTCATGTACACGCCATCAAGTCTCTCCACGTGGCGTCTAATTCCCTGAAAGGAGTTTATCGATCACTCTGGGCTTTTTACGGTGATACACGCGCCGAAAGCCAAGGTACGGCTCATTGCGAAGCAAAGCGCGGCCTACATTCATTTCTCGCGGATCCAGGAAGCAAGGAAGGCTTTCCGGACCACGTTCCTATATCATTAAGGAGTGCTTGGCTCTCAGCATTGGGTAAACTGTTTGCATTGTTATGTTAGTTAAACTGCGTCGAAGGCTATGGAGCATATCACCTGTTTTCGGTTGGGAAAGTAGCGTGAACGAGTGTGTAAGTGTGTGTGCGAGTGTGTGAATGAGTGACTGAGTGAGTGAGTGAGTGAGAACTGCGTCGAAGGATATGGAGCACATCACCAGTTTCTGGTTGGGAAAGTAGTGTGAGTGCGTGTGTTGGTGTGTAAACGTGTGTGAGTGAGCGAGTGTGCTGTTGATTGAGTGAGTGTGAATGAGTGAGTGAGTGAGAACTGCGTCGAAATATATGAAGCATATCACCTGTTTCCCGTTGAGAAAGTTGTGTGAGCGTGTGTGTCGGTGTGTTAACGTGTGAGTGAGCGAGTGTGCTATTGATTCGGTGAGTGAGAGTGTGTGAGTGAGCGAGCGAGTGTGTGAGTGAGCGAGCGAGTGAGTGTGTGAGTGAGCGAGCGAGTGAGTGTGTGTGCGAGTGAGTGAGTGAGTGACTGAGTGAGTGACTGAGTGAGAACTGCGTTGAAGGATATGGAGCACATCACCAGTTTCTGGTTGGGAAAGTAGTGTGAGTGCGTGTGTCAGTGTGTAAACGTGTGTGAGTGAGCGAGTGTGCTGTTGATTGAGTGAGTGTGAATGAGTGAGTGAGAACTGCGTCGAAGTATATGAAGCATATCACCTGTTTCCCGTTGAGAAAGTTGTGTGAGCGTGTGTGTCGGTGTGTAAACGTGTGAGTGAGCGAGTGTGCTATTGATTGAGTGAGTGTAAGTGTGTGAGCGAGCGAGCGAGTGAGTGAGTGTGTGTGCGAGTGAGTGTGTGAGTGAGCGAGCGAGTGAGTGTGTGTGCGAGTGAGTGAGTGAGTGACTGAGTGAGTGACTGAGTGAGAACTGCGTCGAAGGATATGGAGCACATCACCAGTTTCTGGTTGGGAAAGTAGTGTGAGTGCGTGTGTCAGTGTGTAAACGTGTGTGAGTGAGCGAGTGTGCTGTTGATTGAGTGAGTGTGAATGAGTGAGTGAGTGAGAACTGCGTCGAAGTATATGAAGCATATCACCTGTTTCCCGTTGAGAAAGTTGTGTGAGCGTGTGTGTCGGTGTGTAAACGTGTGAGTGAGCGAGTGTGCTATTGATTGAGTGAGTGTGAGTGTGTGAGCGAGCGAGCGAGTGAGTGAGTGTGTGTGCGAGTGAGTGTGTGAGTGACTGAGTGAGTGACTGAGTGAGAACTGCGTCGAAGGATATGGAGCACATCACCAGTTTCTGGTTGGGAAAGTAGTGTGAGTGCGTGTGTCAGTGTGTAAACGTGTGTGAGTGAGCGAGTGTGCTGTTGATTGAGTGAGTGTGAATGAGTGAGTGAGTGAGTGGGAACTGCGTCGAAGTATATGAAGCATATCACCTGTTTCCCGTTGAGAAAGTTTTGTGAGCGTGTGTGTCGGTGTGTAAACGTGTGAGTGAGCGAGTGTGCTATTGATTCAGTGAGTGAGAGTGTGTGAGTGAGCGAGCGAGTGTGTGAGTGAGCGAGCGAGTGAGTGTGTGAGTGAGCAAGCGAGTGAGTGTGTGTGCGAGTGAGTGAGTGAGTGAGTGAGTGAGTGAGTGAGAACTGTGTCGAAGGATATCGAGCACATCACCAGTTTCTGGTTGGGAAAGTAGTGTGAGTGCGTGTGTTGGTGTGTAAACGTGTGTGAGTGAGCGAGTGTGCTGTTGATTGAGTGAGTGTGAATGAGTGAGTGAGTGAGAACTGCGTCGAAATATATGAAGCATATCACCTGTTTCCCGTTGAGAAAGTTGTGTGAGCGTGTGTGTCGGTGTGTAAACGTGTGAGTGAGCGAGTGTGCTATTGATTCAGTGAGTGAGAGTGTGTGAGTGAGCGAGCGAGTGTGTGAGTGAGCGAGTGAGTGTGTGTGTGAGTGAGCAAGCGAGTGAGTGTGTGTGCGAGTGAGTGAGTGAGTGAGTGAGTGAATGACTGAGTGAGAACTGTGTCGAAGGATATGGAGCACATCACCAGTTTCTGGTTGGGAAAGTAGTGTCAGTGCGTGTGTCAGTGTGTAAACGTGTGTGGGTGAGCGAGTGTGCTGTTGATTGAGTGAGTGTGAATGAGTGAGTGAGTGAGAACTGCGTCGAAGTATATGAAGCATATCACCTGTTTCCCGTTGAGAAAGTTGTGTGAGCGTGTGTGTCGGTGTGTAAACGTGTGAGTGAGCGAGTGTGCTATTGATTCAGTGAGTGAGAGTGTGTGAGTGAGCGAGCGAGTGTGTGAGTGAGCGAGCGAGTGAGTGTGTGAGTGAGCGAGCGAGCGAGTGAGTGTGTGTGCGAGTGAGTGAGTGAGTGACTGAGTGAGTGACTGAGTGAGAACTGCGTCGAAGAATATGGAGCACATCACCAGTTTCTGGTTGGGAAAGTAGTGTGAGTGCGTGTGTCAGTGTGTAAACGTGTGTGAGTGAGCGAGTGTGCTGTTGATTGAGTGAGTGTGAATGAGTGAGTGAGTGAGAACTGCGTCGAAGTATATGAAGCATATCACCTGTTTCCCGTTGAGAAAGTTGTGTGAGCGTGTGTGTCGGTGTGTAAACGTGTGAGTGAGCGAGTGTGCTATTGATTGAGTGATTTTGAGTGTGTGAGTGAGTGAGCGAGCGAGTGAGTGAGTGTGTGTGCGAGAGAGTGAGTGTGTGTGTGAGTGAGTGAGTGAGTGAGTGAGTGAGTGAGTGAGTCGGTGAGTGAGTCGCGAGTGTACACGTAGGATTGAAAAACGTAGAATGTAGTCACTGTTTATCATTGCTTCGTTGTTTCTGGTATACGGCCAAATACGTACCCAGATCTGATCGTCTGTACACTCACACGAACCAAAACATTGTGGCCTAAATTATTAGCGGGACATCCTTAGTGTCTTCAACGTGCTGCACGTGTCGTATACCTGCATTTGCGGTCACCTATTATTTAAACTCAAATGAACCGCCTTCAGAACTCAAATTGTCATCAGGTGACTCAGCGATTGGTTTGTTTGACTGTGCGGGAGGCAGTGAACTCGCCATACTCGTACGCGCACGACTCCTACAAGACGCTACACTTACAAGTCGTCTACATCAGCTCTTACATATATAGGCGTGCGCAGGGTTCCACAATAGGTGGGGAGGGGGGCCCTAACACGGCGCTGCCCCTCTCCTCTTTGGTCGGTCGCATTCATGTGAGAACAAGCCTTCCGATCTTCGCAGTTGATACACATCTGAAGATGAAAGAAAGATGTGCGTCCCACAACGGCCTCTCTTTGGTTTTCGGCTTTCCGGGTGAGAAAGTGGCTTAGAAGAATAGGCTACTGGGTGAGCCGATGATTCGGGATAAACAAAATTGGCGCAAAAAAACGTGGGACGTGACTCAGGAAGCTACAAGGCAGGCGTATTCTTGTAGATTCTTCATTTTTAAGTGGGAGAAATTAACGGTAACACTTTTGAAAGCTAGAGTTAAAGGTGTACTGACACAAAATTTCGGGGTCGAGATAGCCTGCGGGGTCGATTCTCGTGAACATTCGTATGTCATCTGCAAGATATCAACAGCGAATATAGCTTGGGAGGTATTCTAAATCAATTTCGAAGTTTGCCTGAGCTACCGACTCCATAGCTCGATAGACACCCTCGGAGGGTACCCCAAGGGGACCCCTCACTTTCCTCACGTTACCACGCTGTGGTCTACAAAATAAGTTATGATGACGTCATAGCCGCCATTTTTCTTTTGCCGCGGTAGTTTCCGAAGTCCAAATTTCTCGACGGCTGGTTGCGACTGCGTGACCATGGTGCAGTTAGAAAGTTTTGTGGTTGACGACATTCCAGTCCCGTTTCCTCTTCGAAAGTAATTCTTGATGCGGACCGTGCGGAAGTACGTCACAGTTTTGTGTGCTGACGTGGTCAAGAGCTGCACACGCTAGGCGGCAACAGTTTCACCCGATTTTTGGAACTCTCTCAAACCGAAACTGAAACTGATTGATAATGAGGGGCCTGTAAATAATTACCTGTCACGTGCTGCAGCAAACGGTGTGTCGTGTCATGACTAACAGGCCCCAGCAACGCACTGCAGCAGAAAAACGTGAGGCCGAAGTTTTTATGCCAGTACTCCTTTAACTGCGTGGCAAATTATCTTACATAAAACAAGGCTGTCATAAGGCACCTGAATTGGAACATCTGAGATTTTTAAGTTCGTTCGAGGGTAACGTGTTTTCTTTTTGCTTCCTATAGAAAACTTTTTTTTCTATGAAAGTTCAGTTCTTAGATGCGCTCGTCTTCCAGGTTTCTTCGTCTGGTCCCACTTTTGTTTCTTTTTTCACGCTATTTTCATTCAGGATGAAACAACGGAAAGTACACGACTATTGCAATGCAACATCAGTCTTCCACAGTTGCCATTTACACAAAAATCGTGAACGGCGGTAATCTTGCACATTTAACAGTCACTGAACAAGTCCAAATACGTAAAGGTATGATAGAGATTTGCCCCCTCCTACTTCACGCACATGATAAAATTTTGAGACGCTATGCACACAATTGTGTAAATCACTTGTTTTGTTTGCTATTTGTGCCAACTAGGAGCTATGAAAGAGCAAGATAAAGCGAGCTTTGTATGATTTGAACCTCCAGCATATTAGCATTGTCAACATCCAACTTCATTTTGCAGTGTACTGTTGCGTACTTTTGTGAAGGCACTACCACGTTCCACAAGTCGTTCGACGTGCCACTTTTTGTGAGCCGCGCGAAAAGTGTAATTTTTCTTTGCGGAATAAAGACATAACTAAATATTATTTCGCGCTTTATTTCTAGCCTGAGGTTTCATTCTCTCTATGCAAAAAGATAGAATGAATGACTTCAGGATAAACTAATATTTAGTTTTAACTTACTCAGAATTAGTTGGCATACAGCACACACAGATAAACTAATTGTGATAGGATTTCTCGCAATAGACTATCGAGTGCCTTGAAATAACCTCGTGTCTATTTGATGCACTTACAGACAGTTCCTCGTAGGTGGGGTCAGAAAGGGTGAAAGGGTTCGGCCACTCCCGATCTACGCTGACATCGAGCAAGAGCATACTCACTCGTTGAACTGCTGGATGATGTTGTAGCGCAAGATGGCTTCTGTGTTTGGCCTCGCCATCGCTAGAATGTCGTCCGTGATCCTGAGAAGGATAACGTGAACAACATAGTCATTCATGGGCTCGTTCTTTTACCATCGCAATCTTTATATTGGTACCGCAAATCCACAATGGTTCATGCTTAAACATTACAGAGCTTTAGCACCGGGTACCCCAAGCTGCCTGCTTGCGCACGCTCTAGCGGTACTTTGTGCTCACCAGCGCACCTGGAGAAAATATTAGGACTCGAGGGCTCATGTGCGCCAAGCCGCTTCTGAAAGATATCACTTATATTTTCATGTCCATCAAAATATAATCGTGCTTATGCCGCGATTAACTAACAGACTCATATTTTGTTGAAATAATTCAGCAAATGCTTTGATAAGTTCGTCTACTCTAGCCGATTCGGTGTGACGTAGTGCAAGTTAACAACCACCGAAAACCAGCAACACGTACGCACAGGTTAACGGCTATGCTGATCTAGTCCTGTGTTTATGAAGTTGTTTTTATTTTTCCCGTAGAAAAAAAGCGAGAAAGGGTCACAGACCAGAAGCTACAAAAATGTAGCTTAAGTGCGCCCATGGGGCCCTACAGAATGCACTCATACGCCCTACATGGCACAAAAACCAAAACGCAGTTGCCAAGCGAAATCGATAACCTTGTACATACACATGTAAAGATACGATTTCTTTTTTTTAAATTAGAACTATGTGCGAGTTGCCACAAAAATGAAATACTCAACTAGTATAACATACGCACACAAACAAAAACAAAAAGCCTACACACTGAACCGCAAAATATATTTTGCTTTCTTTAGGTGTTAGTGTGACTATGAGACTATCGTTTGGTTCTTACACGTGTTTAAAAATCTTTCGCAGCGGAAATTGGGGTGTTTGATTGCCCTGGTTCTTTCGCGTGCAGCACTTATCAACACTTGTAGTAGAACTTTGCGCTTTTAAACTCCACAGGTGGCTCTCAAATACAGTCAAACTCATGCTTCAACCTGAGACGGAATGAGGAGGAGGAGGAGGAGGAGGAGGAGGAGGAGGAGGAGGAGGAGGAGGAGGAATAAACGTGCCTCCCATGAGGGGACGTCAAGGGCTTGCCTCGATGCCGCCTCACGGGCGTGCTGGGTCGCCCAGGTTTGGTCGTAAAGAGCGGCGCTCCGCAGAGCCTCATGGAGCTTCGACCAGAGGGTCGTGGCGTTAGTGTGTACTGTGCTGGGCACTCCCACAGCATATGCGGAAGCGTAGCCGGGTGAGTGCCGCAGCACTGGCAGTGGGAGATTGTGTACACATCCGAGAATATGAGATGAAGGCGGGCAGGTGAGGAATACGTGTTTGTTTGAAGTAGACGCAAAGTGGTGGCCTGTGCCCGGTTGAGCTTAGGGTGAGGTGGGGGAAAGGCTTGGCGTCTGAGGTAAAAGGTCTACTCGAGATCATTGTAGGTATGGTCAGGTTATTCCTGGTGTCCATCTCGTCTCCAGTAGCTCCAGCGTGGTTGACAAGGCCTCGCGCAAGGGAGTGGGTGACTTCGTTGAGGTTGGGGAGGCGTGGGTGGACTGGCCTCGGGTTGGCGGGAATCTATGTCAGGGTGATCATATTGTCTTTGGAGTGTGGTGCCTGGCAGAGGATGCGAAGCGCTTGCGGAAAAATGAGGTTGGGTAAATTTCCGGCGAGCCCGACAGAGCCCTGAGCAAAAATCATTTGTTCGGCGAGTCTGAGTGCGTTCTGTTACCCTGCCGACCTATGGTCATGTGTGGACGTGTTCTTCGAGGTCGTCCCTCACGCTACCGAAGTTCCAGTCAGTCAACCGTCAAGGTAATTTCAGCTCATCTGCACCATGAGAACCTGCCTTTTTCCCGGCACAGACTTCTTCCAACAATCAGTCATGCTTAGTGATACCGACCGCATCTAACCTCGAAACGCCCAGCGAACATTCTCAGTGACCGTTTGCAAACAAACGTTATATAAAGCACACGTTCTACAAATCGAATAGATGGACAAAGCATTCGTGTTCGACTTGGGACTATTGAAGATATTTGGATATTTGGTAAAGTGATACAAAGTTACAAAAGATACGAAAGATGATAAATTGATCCCTGAACACGTCATCTTCGTAATAATTATCGCTTTTCGAACAACCACAGAGCTCTTTCGCGCAACTTTTCTTTAACTATTTGGAATGGCAATGTGCACCACCAGCGAGAGATTATCAACTTCGTTTGTATGCTTGATGTCTCCAGATATTTATTAACGCGATGGCGTTAAAGAACTCATTCTGCAGAAATTCCAGCGTCGGTGTTGGCGCCGTGAGTGAAAAATCATCATCTTATGCGTGACCGAAAAATTGAGAACGATTCAAATAAAATAAACGATCAAAAAATTCGGGGTAAGAGTGGGAATCGAACCAGGGTCGTTTGGCTCCGAGTGTGAATAGAACCCGGAGCGTTTGCATGGCAAGCGGATGTTCTACCACGCGGCCACGCTTCTGCGTGTAAACACAGTCGAAAAAACTTCTTGCTTGGAAATGCAGTGAAAGTAGCTTTCATGCTTTACAACACAGCTTCATGCTTTACAGGACATGCGTCCTGTATACATGCTTCGCATTGCAACATAAAATACAGCAGGAATAATGCGTGGCACAATTGCAAATGACCAGTGGGCGTCAGTACATGTGATTATCATGATGGCTTCGTGGTTCAGAGCCAGTCAACCACTACAAAATGCACACACGCTATATACGTAATAGATGCATAGCAAGTTCGAAAAGGTTTTATGCACTAAGTCTTTGAAGTATATGCAATACAAACAAGATATCGTTATGTTGTTCAACTCCTATAGAGGCGAAGCTATGAGGTCTCTTAATAATTTATTGATTTATTTATTTATTTTCAAATGCTGCTGTGACGATAGAACAGACGTAGAAGTAGGTACTTGAGTTAGTTAATAAAACAACAATCATACAACAAATTTTATATGTATCATATAGGTTGACAGTTCTTCCAAAAACTTCAGTTGGTTTTTCTCGTATAGCACGTGGGTAGTGAAAATTCGCATGTTTAATATAGCCCAGTCATGACAATGGCATGTTTATTGTTTGTTTATTGTTACGCACAATAACAAAGTATTAACCCCTTTTTCTTTTGCTCGGACTTTGTTGTTACACTTCGCTATAACGAGCCATAAAATTGTTGACTCAGCGTCCTTCATCTAAACGTGTGCATTGGTTTCATTACGTCTGCTGACTAGTGATGCCGCGACATCATCGCCGATAATATGCAAATTAATCACTTCTGTACTACGTTACATTCACAGTACCGTCACTCTCCTCGTAGTGTTGACAATCTCGCAAACCGCCGTTCGCTTTCTCCTTGCGTACAGCGAAGTGTTACATTGACAAAGCTAACGTGAATGCACATTGAGACCTCTTCATTGATGGTATAATTGACATACAGGTCATCATCCTACTTATCCGATATGTACACTGGCAGTGATAAGGAATCGATTGCGAATGTTGAGTAAGTGTTTTCACTGAATACTCGCCGCATGCATTATTCATGCATTATTCAAGCGGTTCGCTCCGAGCAGAGTGCGCGATTGAAATCTCGGAACAGGTCACTCGGGCTTTTGTTGTGATTACTTTCTCGAGCAATGAAACTGTACGATATAATCTCGTATGCCGTGGCTACTTGGTTTCATTAATATTTACACTATGATGGGATAATGTAGCGGAAGCGCGACTTGCTTTTGCGTGACTCAAAAATTCTTAATGCTTACACATGCATTTAGTTCATTTTGATAATTTTCAATTATTTTAGTCATTTTCTTTCTGCTGCAAAACGTACACAAAGAATATCTTTGCTAGGACCGGTAGTAATTGGCACAATATTGTCTCTAGCATAATATGTGCATTTGCAAACGAAATTTGGAGGGTTATAATCTAGATAAAAATAAAAATAAAAACAGCCTCGCGTTCCTGTTACGAAGTCTAAAGGAGCAGCAGAACAGCGTGGCCAGCAATCGTTTCTCTTTGTCTCCTTTTTTTTCCTGTTTCTGTCCGTTTTCTCTATCTCTTTTATTTGGGTTTGTTTATTTCTATTCATTTCTTCATCTATCTATCTATCTATCTATCTATCTATATATCTATCTATCTATCTATCTATCTATCTATCTATCCTATCTATATTTCACCAATTTGTTTGTGTCTCTCTATCTCTCATTTCCCACCACCTTTTTTCTTCTCTCTTTCTCTTCGTATCTATTTCTTTCTCTTTTTTTGCCCTTTCTTTCTATTTCTCTCGCTCTATGTCTCTTTCTCTTTTTGTTCTCGGTCTTCCTTCATTATTATTATTACATAAAAATACTGCTGATCTCATGCGAGATCAAGGCAGGAAAACTAGGTTACAGCAACAAGGACAATAAGAAAATGAAATCAATATCAACTTTTCACAAAGTATCATAAAATGACAACTTACCAACCCTTTTGAACTCATTTCATAAATCAAACGTAGAAATACCATTTACTTCTGTACGATCACTGCTTGACTATTTCATCAATTTATCTTGTATGTAATATTTTGATCTATGCAATGTATGCACAGATTTGACGGAGGGTGGGGTTTCAGCGACGCCCTGCGATCCATTAGACGGTTATTGAAACAGCTCCCGGTTTGCCCGGTGTAGCACGTACCACATGACAAGGGGACGACATACAAGGGTTATTCAAACCCCTCCCGATGTTTGAATAACCACGGGAGGTGTTTAAATAACTGACTTATGGATCACAATAAACACCCGGGAGGAGTTGGAATAACCGACTTATGAATCATAGGGCATCGCTGAAGGCCCACCCTCCGTCTAATCTATGTCTTTATTGCATAGATTTAATTCGCCACCCTTTACTTGGCGAAACAAAGGTGTTGTCCCGGTGCAGAGATAGGACAGCGAGAGAACTTGCTGAGGCTTTTTATACACATAATTATGGCAACACGTACGTCGCGAAGCCTTTGGTCACATTGCACCAACAGATTACAAAACTTCAACAAATTCATGAATTACTAAAATTGACTATATTCTATTAATATTGATTGAATATGATCTTCATAATCACTCACAATACGTTACCGCAGACGGCTACAATTTCACAATGTCCCCTGTTGTCTCAGAAGTGCCCCAAGGGACGGTTCCCGGTCCTTTGTTGTTTTTAACATATAATACTGATCTACCCTAACAAGTAACTTCTAACATTCACCTTTTCGCTGATGATTGCGTTGTTCCTACAGAAATTACTGCAGACAACTACTGTAGTAGCCTACAATCCGATTTAAATAAAATACCGAACTGGTGTAATACATGGCTCATAGCAATAAATACTAACACGTGTAAAGTTATGCATGTATCTATAGGTCACCTAACTCTTCACCAGTATACAGCTTAACTAAACTGCCTTTAGAACAAGTAACCTCATACAAATACTTAGGAATCCATATCGAATCCAACCTTTCTTGGGTAAGCACGGCTGCTGTGCTTTGAAGGCGAGAACGCTCTAGGCCCGCGTACTTGGATAAACAACGCAAACCGCACCCTTGCCTACCTCAAGCGAAACTTTTTTTTCATACTCCGCACTCTTTAAAATTATTACTTGATAAAACTTTAATCCACCTGAAATTGAACAAGATTCAGCTGTTTGGGACCCTCGTACCACTAATCCATTTACCGCATTAGAACTTGTCCTGAATAACGCAGCTCGTTTTATTATTTCCAATTGTAATCAAACTGCCAGCATAACAGCCATGAAAACTGACCTATCACTTTCATCTCTTGCAGCCTGGCGTAAAATATCCCGTTTATCATTGTTTCTTGAAATATATCACCGAACATTGCATGACATGCTTATTCATATTCCACACTATGTATCTCGTTGCATCGACCATTCTGATAAGGTTCATGTTCCTTCTAGAAGCACAAACACATTTTGTCAATCATTCATTCCTATGACGGCACTAGAGTGGAACCACCTTCCCCAAGTCATTGCGTCTAATAATGATAACTCCTTGTTTCATATTGCTATAAACAACATTTCTAACTAGAATGTAATTGATTCACTCGTATATATGCACATCTGTTTTTTCTTGCGTTGTTTTATTTTTCCTGTTTTTATGTTTGTATTCATTGTAGAGCCTGCCTCCAATTTATGCTTTGTAATGGTTTTCTTATGTTTTTTTTCTTTGTATTGAATTCTTATTTATGCTTTACCTATGCTGTACAAACTTCTTATTGTCACCACTTTCCTCTGTAATGCCTTGTTTGGCCCTGAGTGTACAATAAATGAAATGAAATGAAACTAGAGATGGATTACCTAACGGCAAACCTATAATCTTTTACCGCATTTCTTGCTAATTATATTTGCGTTTTTTTAATAAACTTTTAGTTCTTATTCTGCACTTGCGCGTGTGTCTTCTGTGTTCTTGTCTCTTTTTTCGTGCAGTTTTCGTAGTTATATATTACCAACTCGCCCAATGTTCAGTCCTCTTAAGGCGTCAGAATCGCATCGGTTGCTGTAATCAGACAAGTATTACTCATGCCATTCACAGCCGCTAACCGCTAACAATATAGCCAAGGCAGTATCGCGTTGGCGTCAGTGTCGCATGACGTCACTCGCCACGCTTACCAATGAGAGTAGAGCCCGGTAATGGCACAGTCCTGTGCCGGCCAATCGGCGCCCGCCTCGTACTTGCACTGGGCGCCGCCGCAGAACACCTGACACTGGAACTCCCCTGGTGCGCTGCGTCGAAGGCGTTCCGAGATCTTGGTGTACCTGCGCGCAAAACAAGAATAGGGTTGGAAGTTCGTTAAAGTTCCACTCGTGATACTTTAAATGTGTTTGGGTGGCAGTAGAAGACCTGCAAATTGACTCAACACGACGCATCGTGGATTTGCAGTGATCGCTTGCAGACCTAAACATACGAGTGTAACGTCTGGCGACATTATAATATATATATCGGCTAAGCCCCAAAACCCATCATTTAAATTAGTTTTCTGGCTTTTTTTTAATTAAATGCGCATTGCACATGTCTTGAAGGTCACTGGCTGTGCTGTTGCTGCACTTTGCAAAGCAAATTCCAGCAACCTCATCTTCCTCAAACTGCTCTCCAATGATGTCTTGCTTTGAAATATTTGTGCATCGACTAGCAGTGAGGCCCACACGGTTAGACTGGAATTTTCATCCCCCGTGGAACTTGGTTCTTCTCTGCTTCGCACTTGCCGTACATAAGAATGGGAACCTGAGCGTGATGCTAGATATTCATGTTGCCGTACATATGATTGATTGATTGATTGATTGATTGATTGATTGATTGATTGATTGATTGATATGTGGGGTTTAACGTCCCAAAACTACCATATGATTGAGAGACGCCGTAGAGGAGGGCTCCGAAAATTTCGACGGCCTGGGGTTCTTTAACGTGCACCCAAATCTGAGCACGTGGGCCTACAACATTTCCGCCTCCATCGGAAATGCAGCCGGGACTCGAACCCGCGACCTGCGGGTCAGTAGCCGAGTACCTTAGCCACTAGACCACCACGGCGGGGCTTACCGTACATACGCTCGTTGTGTGTGGTCACGTGCCTTGCTCACTCTCTTTCGTCTAATTTTGTCGCCTTCGCTCGCCCCGAACCACTGTTTTTTTTTTATGTACCCTTTCTGGCACACCTATCTTTAATTTTCACCACAAGTAACTGGGCTTAGTGTCCAACCTACCGGAAGACTTTGTAATTGGCTTATTTTCCACTGTTTGCGATGACATCTTTCTTTCAGAACCAGAGATAACTTATTAAGTACAGGGTATATACTTCTCACTCAATATAAACCCTAAAAGTACATTAACATCTTACTTTTAGCTATACGGTGGCATTTATCCAATTTCAAGCAGAGCTAAACATAACTCTAGCTATTAATAAACCTCCACAGGATCGTATCCCAGCTGCCACGGCTGCTGCAATTTCGGTGGAGGCGAAAACGCTCTAGGCCCGAGTACTTGAATTTGGGTGCACTTTAAATAACTTCAAGTAGTCAAAATTTCGGGAACTTTTCACTGCAGCGTCTCTCATCACCCTACCGACGTTTTTATAAGTAAAATTCCAACACGTTATTATTATTATTATTATTTTTTTTAGTAGTAGTAGTAGTAGTAGTAGTAGTAGTAGTAGTAGTAGTAGTAGTAGTAGTAAACGTTGTATCATTGCTGTTTCGAAAGCTATTGTTTCGAAGTCATATAATGTAACAATATTGCAGTAAACGTAGATAATATGGCTAAATAATCGCCATCGTTCGTGCATGCGCTAAAGCTTAGGTGCCGTGTTTTACCAAACTTAGTGTTGCCGGTGAGTTCTGGAGCGAGCAGTCATGTACGTCGTCAGCAAAAAGAGAGAGAGAGACAAAGAAGCAATAGTATCTCCTCTATCCTCGTTTTTTGTCCGTTACAAACGATGATCTGCAAAATAAAGGAGGGAGACGAATCTTAGAGGGAGAGAGAGCAAGTCCACATTCTATATCAACAAGAAAAAAAAACACACTCGGTTCGCTGACTTCATCGCAAAGCGAACCTTGGCACCCGAGACGAGGCGGTTTGTTTCCACGGCGAAAGTGCGGGCCGCTGCCAACCGTTACATGTTCGTTTCAGACAATGAAACAATAAACGAGTGCAAGCAACCCGACCTCGAAAATAGCCTCCGCACCCCCATTGCTGGGCTACGCAGCTCTTATGAAAAAAAGAGTTCGCACTATCGTGGTTCGGTCAGTTCCGCGCAGTGAACCGCAATGCGGCGCTGGTGGAATGAAACGCCGCCTCTCGTAGGTTTGACTTTTCTTTTTTGTGTGTGTGACGACAGAACAGAAACAGTGAAAGTCATCCACTTTAATGAAGTCGCTATGCCCCGTAGCGTCGATGTGCAGGCTAAGCAATAAATTAGTAGTAGACTAGATTAGATCCTTTGATCTATGGGACAAACCCAAACTTGGCGATTGGTCAAGAACTGGAGAGATATTATATTAAAATATTTAATAAAGGTTAAAATTGGTCTGCTTAGAAGAAATAGGAAAGATGAAACTGGGAGAATTTATTATTGAAATAACACATTGTACTGGAATACAAGCAATGAAGCGGCGAATTCCAATTTAAGAAAAAATAATTTAGGAAAGTAAAATACAGGAGCAAATATGGACTTCAACATTTAAATCGGTCTGAAGCCTTGACGAAGTCCTGCTGTGCATCACCAATCTTCACGTCACCATGGTCAGGAATAAAGCCCCGAAAGAAAGTATGCAGTTTGCACATTTAAATATAAACGGAGATGTAAAACGGCACCCATAAAGTATTTTTGCGCAAGGCACAGTATCTAAAACAGTAAATGAGATAGTGCTTGATTGAATCACATTCTCCGAGAAAATAACAACGAGGGGAATCGCACGCACTCATTTGCAGTGAGTTGGTAAATTTCACTTCTTTCTCGCTAAACTAAGATTCGCAGAACCTTTGTATTGAGCAATCAATCGTATCCTGCCGATTTCATCCTTGAAGAGGACAAGCCCGTTTTGTCGAAACGTCAATTACAGCTACGCCGCATGCTCGCAAGGTTTAAAGCGAACCTCTCAAGCACCCGTTCCAGCGTGGAGTGGTGTCACCGTAGTCGCTGTCGGCGAAACCGATATGGCGAACGAGGACGAAAGAGAGTAAACGTGGAGTCTGTCCATATCGCGAGCCACTGTCCGCATTTGCTCTCTTTCGTCCTCGTTCGCTATATCGGTTACGCCGAGCCGTGCTCCCAAATAGGCCTGCAGAAGTTGCGTCTTTTCCTTTCCTCAACCTCTATCTCTCTCCCTAACCTCGCGGTCTTCCGTCCTGCGCCCTGGTCCCTCGCTCCGAGCTCCTGCGCGTGCAGGGCTGGCACGTGCACTGCGGCTGGCTTCACTTGTCGTAACAGGGCTGTTGACATTTCGGTTGTTTCGCAACGCCTGCAGTGCACAGAGTGTTGTGCGTAGCCAACGGCGTAGCGCTCTAGCGCTATAATGTTTCGGTGGCACTGTGCGGTGAATGTTACATTGCTACAAATGAGGATGGCCAGTACTTCAAACACAGTTGGCGTTACTCCAATGCGAAGCAGCGCTCAGAGTTTTCATTAGCCAGTATCACAATCGTAAGTGAATTTTCATCTTCTGACACTTGCAATCTTCCCCTGAGCTTTGTCGTTTTTTTTTTTAGATTCCTGGGATTTGTACCACACAATAGACTATATGATCACTAATACCAGCAGAAGCATAACTTAAACTCGCGTCTTTCAAGAAACTTTTATTTTGATAAAAACATTATGGGATGTTTCCCCAAGGTAACCATGATGAGATACGAAGCATTAGCGGTGCGCAAGCCGTTGATCCGGCAGAAACGAGCGTCAACGCGGGTGCTGGAAGAACGGTTTGAAGCGAAACTCGGCGTAGGCTTTACTCGAGTAAACTTTACTTTGAAACGCATAGACACAGGAGGTGGCTAGGGTTTCGTATGAGTTTCATCGCAGATAAACGAGCCGAAAGAGTGTTTCCACTCGACATGTGGCCGAGCGTTGCGGGCGTTGGAGAGGGTGAAACGAGGGAGAATTGTGTTACGAGCTGGCGGTGAAGCAGCACCACCTAGGTGTGTTTGGAGGAGCCAGCTGCTGCTGCGGGTAAGTTGCGGTTGCGGGTGAGAGTGATGTCAATGCGCAGCTGCGACTTCACCTACTTACCATCGTTCCAAGAACTGCGACGAGGGGAACGCGGTGCGGCGCGTTCGCACGGAGACACGGACAGACAGCGTTACACGGGCTAGTAAAAGAGCTGCTTCTCATCTAAAACGTCCGTTGGCTCACCGCTTTTGTTGCCGTACGCAGGGCACGTAATATTACGTTAATATAGGCAGCGCGTTTTGAAAGCAACGGCTTGCTTCAACGCCAGCGTGTTATTCATCTTTTGGCATCCTCTTGAAACAAATCGTGATAGAAAACGTTCTAAGCTAAAAGGCACGCTGCATTCCACTTTCTATGAAAACTTGAACCTTGACGCCGGGGGGGTCGAACCCTTCATTGAGCGGCGTGCATTATTTAATACTGTTGTGAGACGTCAGATTTCTCTGTCCAACATTGCATAGCTACGTGTGAACACGAGTTCCAGATGCCGTACATACCATAGCGCCCATTTATTACGGAAGCGCGAACTCCGCCGTTCGACAGCCAGACGTTCTCCGAATCGCGTGTGATAGCTGTGCAGCGAAAGTCATGGCGTCACCATGATTAGCGTTCCCAGTGCGCTTGGCTCTTTTCTTTTTGTTTTGTTTTTTCTTTTTCTCACGAACGATTTTCCGGAGTGACCTTGTGCCCATGTGGCGCCATTCGTAACGCTGCATGCCTCTTCAACGAGCGACGCAGTGTCCGTGGGCACAAATAGAGTAAGCGGTCAAGAGAGAGAGGGAGAGAGAAAATACGTGGGGGAAGGGGAGGGGGAAGTCCGATCTAGAAAAGTCCGCGCGTACAAAACGCCGCGTTGGCTCGCGCCCTGCCTCGGTTCTAAGCCGGCGCTGCACTGAATACGCATGCGAGGGGATCTGGAAAGTTGCGAAAACGGCGTTGTCTAATAAGCGGCGCGTCGCTGTGAATGTTTTAACTGCCCCGCCAGGCATGGCCGGTCCATGGCCGTACCTGTCTTGACCACGCCCCCTTATTCCACCCCACTTCGTAAATGCGCGTGGGTGTTTGGTAGAGAGCTTGATACGACGGCACAGAGAAAGTAGGTTGCATGGAGCACGACGAGCTGGTGCAGCACCGACCGCCCACTAATTAAAATCGGCCGACCAGTGAAAGTTGTACGCAGTGGGCGTAGATAGAACTGCTATAGGAAAGAAAAGGGGCATGGTTGTATACAAAGGCGAGCTAGAAAGGTGTCGTAAGCAGCACTATTGCGACGATAAGAACGTCGATTTTCTTGTTATCTCGAGCTTTTATCTTTAATTATAATGTCGGCCTCAACGGCCGGAACACTCACGGCTGATTCTGGGGGACACAGGAGTGAAAGATTCTGGACTAATTTGCGCTAAAAGGGTTTGCCTCGCTTGAGCTCGTAATGAAATGCGAGATGTATCTATTTGTTTCTGTTTTGCATTTTAAAGCGAACCTGAAGGTTCATGCTAAGTGGTATTATGCCAGAGTTACTTGGCATTGTCTTTTTCTTTCGTATTTACAAATTATGTGATAAGTTTATTTCGTCTTACGACGCGAACACATACACACACGCACACACACACACACACACACACACACACACACATATATATATATATATATATATATATATATATATATATATATATATATATATATATATATATATATATATATATATATATATATATATATATATATATATATATATATATATATATATGTGTGTGTGTGTGTGTGTGTGTGTGTGTGTGTGTGTGTGTGTGTGTGTGTGTGTGTGTGTGTGTGTGTGTGTGTGTGTTCGCGTCGTAAGACGAAATAAACTTATCACATAATTTGTAGCATGAACCTTCAGATATATATATATATATATATATATATATATATACAGAAAGAGAGAGAGAGAGAGAGAGAGAGAAAGTTTTCGAATTGAACCCACGACCTTCGATTAAGCAGTCAAGCGCCTTAACTATAAAGAAAAGGCGGAGAAAGAAAGAGAGAAATCAATAAATAAACGCAAAGTGACCGTCACTCAAGTGCACGCCGAGCTCTGCTTGTACTCCATGTTCCTGGGCTCCTCTCTCTCTTTTTTTTTTCATGATACTTCAGCTGTGTAAGTCTAGATGAACCGGTCGGTTCTCCTTTCGTTCTTCTCTTTTCGTCCTCTCCTCCCATGCCACTTGATCTCTCTTTCGTACTTTATGTGTTTCACAAGTGTACTTCAGAACGAGTCAACAAGACTAATATTTCGACTGGGTGGACTGCAAACTCGAAGCATGCAATTTCGGTTGCCTCTGTTCGCGGTAATGACCTAACTACAGCAATTTTTGGTTGTGTTTGTATTCTTATATTTCATTTTTCTTCTTTCTTTCATATTTACATGTTTAGCAATATTTTATGCACAGTTGTAGGAACAGCTGTTTTGAAAATTACTGAACTGCGTTTTGGTTTAAATTGCAGTGAGATGAAGGCAAGTGTCAAAAAATAAATAAATAAAAGGTAGTTTCTCCGGTGCAGCTCGAACCCCAGAGTTGGCGTGTGCCACAAAGTTTAAGGATCTGCTAATATTAATGTTAGTTATTGCTATTATTAATGTAGAGCGTTGTCCCCTACAAATGCACCGCGAGCGTCGAATAAAGTCGCACAAGGGAAAAAAAACAAAATCGATGAACGACCATCCTGCCTGACAAGTTCGATGGATGACCTAAAAAAAGTCCTCTGCGGCCAGCCCGGGAATCCTGAAATTGCTGGTCATTTGGTGCATGCAGCGCCCGCAGTGATATGCCTTTCAAGGACTGTTTGGTCGCTGTCGCCAGGTTCATGCCGTTAATTTGACAGAGTCTTTTTTGGCACCCTCCCGGCACCGATATAGACGTTAATTGTAGCTACCTGGTAAGAACTGCGCTTCGATATGGGCCAAGCCGGTCAAAGTTAATGTTTCTTTCTTCTTTTTTTTTTTTGTCGCCAGTTCCCTTCGTCGCCTTCGCGCTCCATTTTCAATAGACAGTACACTAAGTTGCAAAACAATCCTTCATACTTCATACAGCTCTGGAGCAAATGCCACCAAATCAACAAAAAATAAAAAAGGCTACCAATATCACTGAACTAGAAATGATGTCGTTTGGTCAATACTGCGGGTAAAGAAAGCTGAAATTACATGCTCCGCATTCCTTGCTCACACAGCCGATATATCCGTATTGTTAACTCCTTCTCGAAGACGTACGTAGACCTCAGGAAATGAATGAGAAAGGAAGAGTGAAAATGGACTGAAGGAGAAAAAAAACGTAGTCTACGCGTGTGTGTATGACGGGGAGCTTGTGGAAAGGCCCTCAGTATTTTAGGCCTCATAATGCGAGATGTTTCTCTAGCTTAAAATTCAGAAAATAATTTCATTTAATGGCATCCTAGTCAGACGCCGTCTAAATTATTCCCTGCAATGGAATGCTAACGCAATACAGGTTTAAACACTGATGATAATAGTGTAATAATTGCCGTTTTACCTCCAGTGGTAGTAGGAGTAATCAATTTTTATTTCAGCCACGGAGGCTGATTGGCTCCGAAAACCACAATATCTTCTGAGACGCATTAGTGAGTGACTCAAGAAATTTCGACTGTCTTGGGGTTTCTTGGCGTGCATCTAGGTCAAACCACGCGGGCCCCCAGAATTTTACCCGAAGGTCGCAGGATTCAATCCCGCGACCTTTTGGGTTTACAGCCGAGATACCATAACCACTATAGACAACCATGACAGACTCTGAATTCTAATTAGGTCTGTTCCTTAGATAGGGAGTACCCTATCATAGTCATGACACAAAACCGACAAAAGAACACGGTTGGTAAAGGGCTTCGTTTTAGGAAATGAGTTATTCAGATCGTTGGGAAAGAGAGTGAGATAAAACATTTATCTTATAAAGATTTGTGAGTGAAAAACGGTGTTGTTGTTGTTGTTGTTGTTGTTGTTGTTGTTGCTGCTGCTGCTGTTGTTGTTGTTGTTGTTGCTGTTGATGTGGTTGTTGTTGTTGTTGTTGTTGTTGTTGTTGTTGTTGCTGTTGATGTTGTTGTTGTTGCTGTTGTTGTTGTTGTTGCTGCTGTTGTTGCTGTTGTTGTTACTGTTGTTGTTACTGTTGTTGTTACTGTTGTTGCTGTCGTTGTTGTCGTTGTTGTTGTTGTTGTTGTTGTTACTGTTGTTGTTACTGTTGTTGTCGTCGTCGTCGTTGTTGTTGTTGTTGTTGTTGTTACTGTTGTCTTCGTCGTCGTCGTCGTTGTTGTTGTTGTTGTTGTTGTTGTTGTTGTTGTTGTTGTTGTTGTTGTTGTTGTTGTTGTTGTTGTTGTTGTTGTTGTTGTTGTTGTTGTTGTCGTCGTCGTCGTCGTCGTCGCTCTCTATTGCCGTGCACTTAACGGGGGCTCCCCAACAGGTGCAGCGTAGGAGACATGCGCAGAGGCGACAAACGCTAACGCAAAGCTTTGCGTACGCCATTCTAGAACTCCCTACTTTCGAACTTTATGTCATCACTTGTTAATAACCCAAAAAGCTTTTTGTGCCTAACGCAGTTCTTCAGAAACTCCGGCCTCAGTGGCCGACTGTACAATCAGTTAGTGCGCTTGGTGTTCAGTTGTCTGTCTCTCCTTCATCCTTTTTATCTCCTGTCTTTTTTTCTTTCTCAGAATATGGTAATCAAGCACTCTTTCCGCATTGGGAGGTGACCCAGAGAGTGACGCATTGGAGGTTGGCGCAAATTGGGACTATCAGCTGAAGCTGGTGCATAAATGTCTTACAAGAAATTACGTACGGGCGAGTTTGCAGGTATCCCTACTCGAGCAAACAGTGCTGTATAGTGGTAAAAACACAAGAAGTAGTAAGGCCCGTCTATTGAGGGAGGCGCCAGCATGTCACGCTCTCTGCAATACTAGTGGACGAAAGCGTGCTTCACATTCACATATACTGGTAATAAATTAAACTTATACTATTGAGAAGCAGACTTTCTGCCCGACATACAGAGCTTTCGTTTGACACATTTGAGGTTATGGTAGCAGGTATACCTGTCAGCACAGACGGTGCAACCAGTGCAACAGGAACGAAGATTGCGGCCAACACAGCAGTTCGCCTTCGGGAGTTCCTCTTAATAAAATTATCTGGGGTTCATCATCCCAAAACCTCATACGATTATGAACAATGACGTAGTGCAGATCTCCGGATGTTTCGCTGGTCTTCTTTAGCTTGCATTGACATTACAGAGTACACTGGCATCTAGCGTTTCGCCTCCACCGAAATCCAACTGCCGTAGCTGGGATATAAACCGCGACCTACGGGTCAGCTACTGAACACTGTGACCCGCTACACCACTTCGGTGGACTCGAGGGTATTCCCATCTCCGCAGTAATGTCAGCCGTAGTGTTAGTCAGACACGCCTCACTGTACGCTACCGAGCGGCCCACAAACTGGATCTACCCGTGGTAACCCAGATACGAAACAACCTGACTTTGCCAGCAAGATTTACTGGTCGCCGGAGTAAGCACGACGGGGAAATGGGATAGCAGAGAGTGTAGAAGAGGGAAGTACATAAAAACGTATAACAAAGCATCTAGATAACGTTTATCTCCGAGTTCTTAAACAGAGATCGTCGCGCGCACCCCTTGCACTGACATGCACTGTCACATAGAGCAGCCAGTTGGCGAGGTCAGACTTCTCTAGCCAGTTGCGTGCAATGTTTACCGAGCTGCCACCCGCGTGCTGCAGGAACCGGGTGGCCTTTGGAGCATTTAGGTTCTGTCGGCAGGCAGAGAACGAGCACCACGTTGGCAGCTCAAAGACTTGCCTTCGCGGCGTCTCGAAGGCCACGCACAGATGACCTAGGTGTTCGATAGTCTCGTGCACGATACTGCGGTCAATGTGGTTGTTCTATATAGCAGCGAGACAGAAACGTGCATGGCGTGCGTATACTTGCTTAACACGCAATCCAGCCGACTCGCGACCGCAGCTCGATGATGCACTGAGATATTTCGCGCGCGAAGTAAATGCCGCGGATCCGACTGCCAGAAGAGCATGTGTTCTAGTGTTCGATGATACTGTGTTGTTGTTGATTGTGAAAGTGGCTACTGTTTATTAGGTGAGGATGATCTATTATTGATGTTTGCTTTGATGCTGATGTTGTCTTCGAGGACCTGCAATGGCTCAGATCTTCTCTGGCAGACTGGCTAACAATCGGAAGGCAAAGACAAAACTCACAACGTGACACCGCGAGCCGAACTTGGTCATCGTAATAATAATCACTATCATCGTTCGCCGTTCGATTCGTAATCAGGCACATGACGAACTCATTACATTCCATCAGATCATGGGGCCCGGCGAAAACTTCTTTTAGTACTAATTCTACCCACATGGTCGGCGCCCGCGATGCTACATCGAAACTATCAGCTGTCAGCTGCAACCAACGAAAACTTGGCGTATTTGGCATCCCGAATGAAAACTAGCGATGATCCGTAACCCGAGTGTCACACACGGGAGCAGTTTTCACGATTCTATATGAAAAGTGTAGACCCAACAGCAAAAGTTTACGGGACGTTGGCTTCACAAGAAATGCGAATTATCGCTCTATAGATGAGGTGGGATAATCAGTGTTAACAGTGGAAGTGCATCAGACTGGCTGGCCGATGTTCCGATAGGAGGACCTATTTTTTTTCAAAGGCTCCGTGTCATCTTTGGCGTGTTAGTTTCAAAGGGGTTAGTGGTGACGTCATCTCCTGGTGGCGGCTCGTGTTTCTGTTGATAATCGCTGTCTGAAAATAAAAAAAACTATAAAGCAGAGGAGTACTGTCATCGCTTCCCTTCGAGTCCATAGTTTATTGCTTTTGCACTTATGGCGAACTGCAGGCTGGAACACTTACTTGGAGGTTATGCTCTTACACAAAGCGGGGATGCAGGTTTCTCAAACACTTCGCGTCCCGGAAAGTTTTGCTGTTGGGAATTACGCGTAGACAAAGTAGGCTGTGACAACGTAAACGTGGTATATGCGGCACCTCGAAACATTGAGCGAGCGTGCGTAAGCCCTTGCGTTCGTGCGTGCGCTTCCACTTCTTTCTCTGTATACGCGCCACACACGTACGCGCAAGCCGCAGACGTGCGGAGCGTGCCGTACGTCATGCGGGGAAGCCAACCGCAGCGGCGGTGACCGTGGCGAGTCCGGAGGACGAAGGGAAGAGCTGGCCAACTACGACGCAGGAAGGACACTGTTTGTCGCAGGCGTGTGCGACCTTGGTGACAAAAAGAGCAACTACGTAGGCGGGCGTTTGTTAGCCGCATCATTTGAGCTATATGCGCTTCCTTTCTCACTGCTCAGGCTTGGTTAACCAGCCCCGCCGTGGTGGCCTAGTGGCTAAGCTACTCGGCTGCTGACCCGCGGGTCGCGGGATCGAATCCCGGCTGCGGCAGCTGCATTTTCGATAGAGGCGAAAATGCTGTAGGCCCGTGTGCTCAGACTTGGGTGCACGTTAATGAACCCCAAAATGGTCGAAATTTCTGGGGCCATCCACTACGAGCGTCTCTCATAATCATATATTGATTTTGGGACGTCAAAATTCCACATATCAATCACCAAATCAATATTTAAAGATACAAAACAGCAAGGTTTACCAGTGCAATATGGCGACACGGAAACCCATCCATAAAATGATCTATATATAGATCACTTTATGGATGGGTACCGGCCCATGGTGGTTATGTATTCGTTAGTAGTAATGAGCAAACAAAGGGATAAAAAGCTGTCCCCGAGGTATAGTCGTACACTTGCGAAGGGTCGGCAACGCTACCTTCAGCATTGCCGGTCACGTTCCCAATAACGGCGCTCCTGCTTTCGTTATGACGCCGGGGCAATCTGCGCTATTCAGTAGACGGCATCGGCTGTCGTCACAGTCCTTTGTTTTCCGTCACCTGCTTGATGACAGGGTGTTTCTGTACTATTCATGTAGTGATTCCGGAATCGTTTATGTTTTTGCAACGAAAGTGGAGGATCCCTCGCATCGCTGTACTTCTGGGTTTTTACAGGCAAGAACCGTCGTTCAATTATGACGCCCATAGAGTTTCCTAAAATCAATTACAGTGGATTCTGGCGCTGCGATCGTTCAGCGACCATGGGATTGATGGGTAGTACACGAATTCGCCTAGTCTTCGTACTTGCGGGTGTCGAATCGTACTGGTGGCTTCGTTTATTGCTGTGTTTCAGTTTTGTTTCGAAAAAAAAAACAATGAACCATTTTGAACTTTATGTCCCGATTTTAAAAGGTAAGCCTAAACGAAAAGGGTGGTGATGAATCGCAACCGCTGAACACTTGATGATTTTTGTTTCGTGAGAAAACAGCTCCAGGCCTCACGAACGGACACGCGTAGCCAGAAGTACGTAGATTAGGCAAATCCGTCTACTACCCATCAATCCCATGCTCGCTGAAGCGCCGTGCGTTGCAGCTCCCATAGGCACTAGCGGCATAGTTCCCTCTAGTGTATATTTAGGAAACTCTATGATAACGCTATGATGACGCCTCGGTCGTTAAGGGTAACTAACTGGATTCCCAGAGAAGGGAAGCGGGTTAGGGGGAGGCAGAAGGTTAGGTGGGCAGATGAGATTAAGAAGTTTGCGGGTATAAATTGGCAGCAGCAAGCACAGGACCGGGTTAACTGGCCGAACACGGGAGAGGCCTTTGCCCTGCAGTGGACGTAGTCAGGCTGATGATGATAAGGATGATGATGATGATGATGATGATGATGATGATGATGATGACGCCCGCTGTAATGGCGGCAATCCGAACGATAGAGGGTCGCGGTGAAAGCTGAAAAAATTATGGAAAGGGTAACGCTATGCCTTGGTATTTATTCGCCTTACCGCCATGGTATAAGATGCTTCATTCTTTTGTTTTCCATTTTTTATGTAACTTGTCTGGTGCTGTAGACTATGCATATTAAGAAAATTTAAAAGATGCCTCATCACTTCAGTTCGCTTCCACTCCATAGCCTAATAACATTTGGGAGACATGGTGGACTATGGTGCAGCAACAGAGGAATTCACATAGTCCTCGAGTCAGAATTAGCATTACGGCACTCTGCGTTTTGCGTCACCTATAGGTCCACTGAAAAATCCAGTAATGACGCCTATAGTATAACTGACCCGCACTTCCCCTCTTTTCCTCACACGCCCACCTACACGCATGTACAGTAAATTAGTATAAAGCATGCGTACAGTTCTTAATAGTACTGTCACAGAACGAGCGCTAAAAATGGGCGCGCCGCCAAATTGTTGCGGTAACGCGCGGAAGAGACGCCGGGAGGTCAAAAGAAAAAAAAGAAAACAAACATCTAAGGCTCCCCGGGCGCGCGCTCTCCCCTTGGAAGCGTGGCTTCGCCGACGAACCTCCTCACCCCACATCGGCAGCCGAGATAGCCCGCGAAAGTTCTAGAACGAAAGGGGCGTGGTCATACCGAGTTGAGTCATCGGCCGCGGAGGGCATTCCAACCGTCTCGCCCTCTTCCCAGCCTTCGCTGCGTATCGCGCCGACGAAATGACGAGAACCTTCTGGAATGTCGCGCGCAAGGTATTTAACCGAGCAGCAGAGATGAGAGATCAGGAGAAGACTGAAGTTAACGCCAAAGCGCGTAGGGATTCCGCCGTGTAGCCGGCGAAGGTTTTGTCCGTAGCGACAAAGCAGGAGATGAAGAGGATTTCCACCTGAGGGGTGAAGGCTCGAGCTACAGGCAAGAGCGTGTGTTTACCGCTATCGAGCGAAGACGCGTGGCAACAGCTGCGTGTGTGAAGCCGACGTGTTTCGGGCGAAGAAGTTTGAAGCTTGGAGAGTGGCCTATTGAAGACGGGAGGTTTCGTGGAAGAGAAACTTCGGCGAGGTTTCCTGGAAGAGAAACTTCGAGGGCTGCGGAACGACAACAACGCTGGACTTTGAGTGAGTGATTCTCGGAAGAGTATCATCTAGACTTTGGTTCCAAGAACTTTGGACTGAATAGGTTTTCTATCTCTTTAGTCTTTAAGTGTCTTGGTTGTTCAATGCATGCGACTGCATTGTAGTGCGTATTGCTGTCTGCGTCCGTTGTTTCAAGTGTGGTTGGTTGTACTGTGTAGTACGTTGTTTGATTGGTGACGTATTGTATGTAACTATTGTGGAGTGTGTATTCTTGTGTATTGTTTTCGATCTGCCATTTTTGAGAATATAATATTTGTTTTGTTTATCAACTCTCGGCTCTGACTTGTTCTTTGGGCCACAGCCGGCGTCCGCTGGCGCGCCAAAAAGGACCACTTCTAAATTGTCCACGCTTTCGTGGTGCGGTTCGGGGGGCCAATACTTCGGCCCTTGGAATTAGCCCGGCGATCGCCTCCCTAATCAACGGGACCGGTGTGACAAGTACCACCAGGGCTCTAAGAATGTAGCTAAGAGTAGGAAAATTAAGTTGATTGATTGATATGTGGGGTTTAACGTCCCAAAACCACTATATGATTATGAGAGACGCCGTAGTGGAGGGCTCCGGAAATTTAGACCACCTGGGGTTCTTCAACGTGCACCCAAATCTGAGCACACGGGCCTACAACATTTCCGCCTCCATCGGAAATGCAGCCGCCGCAGCCGGGATTCGAACCCGCGCCCTGCGGGTCAGCAGCCGAGGAAAATTAAGTTCATGAGGGTCAAACACACAGCTAGTTTTTAAATATCCTTTATTGTGCTTTACACACAGTCCAACGTCAGTCACCGTGGAGCAGTGGCTAAGGTGCTTGGCTGTTGACCCGAAGGTATAGGATGCTATCCCGCCCCGCCGCGGTGGTCTAGTGGCTAAGGTACTCGGCTGCTGACCCGCAGGTCGCGGGTTCGATTCCCGGCTGCGGCGGCGGCTGCATTTCGATGGAGGCGGAAATGTTGTAGGCCCGTGTACTCAGATTTGGGTGCACGTTAAAGAACCCCAGGTGGTCAAAATTTCCGGAGCCCTCCACTACGGCGTCTCTCATAATCAAATGGTGGTTTTGGGACGCTAAACCCCACAAATCAATCAATCAATAGGATGCTATCCTGCTCGCGGCACTCGCATTTAGATGGTGGCAAAATGGTGGAGGCCCGTGTGCTCTCGTTAAAGAACATCAGATGGCCGAAATTTCTGGAGCTCTCTACTACAGCGTCTCTCATAATCATATCGCAGTTTCGGGACGTAAAAACCCAGTTATATTTACGCTATTATAAAGCAGTTTTTTGCAAAACTTG
The DNA here is from genome assembly GCF_043290135.1 of Rhipicephalus microplus. Lineage (NCBI taxonomy): Eukaryota > Metazoa > Arthropoda > Arachnida > Ixodida > Ixodidae > Rhipicephalus > Rhipicephalus microplus. The sequence continues at coordinate 54,967,387 of NC_134708.1, forward strand.
ATTTGACGAAATTTCGATCTACCTTTAAAACAGCGATAAACTGTGCAAGTTGGTGGCTGTTCGTGGTCACTTCTTGCGCTGAGCGCTACAAAACGACAGCTATACGAAATATGGGGGCACGCTGACCGCCGATGATCCACACCATTTGTTCTGAACGTTTCCCTGTCTATTGACGTCGTTTCTTGGCACTCTGACCCCCAAAAAATCACAAACTAACAGTTTTATATGTCTCTGGTTCAAGAGAAGGTGGCAATGAGACATAAAGTAGGGGGGAAGAGAAAGGAACTACTCGAGGTAGGCATCCTCTACCCTCTCAGCCTACTCCTGAATGGCCTCCTGAATTTCGCGCCTCGAGCAGCGCATGGTGGCCTCTCTCTACTCAAAATTAGGCGTTTACCCTTTTCTTCTGGTTCTTACTCAGCCCAATGCCGACTAAATTTCGAGACCGAAAGGCTGCCGCAGTGACGTCAGAGGGTCGGGGCCCAGTTACGCCACAAACGCGGCGGAAAGCCTGTGTTTCGTTCACGTTTTGGGAGGACCAACGCTCCCGCTCTCGCAGATGCTGCGGCTTGATTGGGCCGAATAAAAGATGTGGGGAAAAAAAGTCTTACTGAGCATGCTCAGTTGGGCAACTGGGCCCCCAACCTCTGACGTCACTGCGGCAGCCTTTCGGCCTTGAAATTTAGTCGGCGTTGCTCAGCCTCGCATCTCTCCTCCCCATCGTTTCCTTTTTTGCACCCTCCTGCTATAGTATACTGTACACGGCTTATGTTATCCTATACACTCCTCTTCTCCTCCCGCTCACACCTCTTCTACTCACCCTGAATTTACTTCGCTACCCTTTTGCTAATTATACTGTAGCTATGCTAATTGTAGCGTTGCTAATTATACTAAGCGCAATGTGTAGCAATACTATGCACAGCTATGCTGAGCTCCCCCTCCTTATTTTTCTCCTCCTCACGGTCACCTATTTATGCCTCACCATCATTTTCACTTCCTACCCGTTGGTATGGCTCCACTATACGTGACTATGTACCATCTCCCCTCCTCTTCACTGCCACTTTCCTTTCCCACAACCTGCTGTACTACCCACGGTTGCGCTAGGCTGTGCAGTCGTCATTTGTTTTATGTAAAGGGACGCGCCAGCGCGTGAAAAATGGCCGTGCGTAGCACAGTACACGTGGCACGGCGAAGCCGATAGTTGTATAAGTGAAACGAAAGAGTAGTGTCGTTACTTTTACCAGAGTATTGAAGGACTCTGGTAAAACGAAAGAGTATACTCTTTCGTTTTACTACTGGTAGAAGTACTACTGGTAGAAGTAATACTAGTAGAAGTAACGACACTATAGTGTCGTTACTTCTACCAGTATTGAAGGACTCTGCTTCTACTGTTTGCACTACCATCGCCAATGTTTTTTTTTTCTCTTTATTTTGCGCTTTCCTTGTGATATTCATACTTTTTTGAACGTTTAAACGAATTACTGTTTTTTATAAGGACTATGACTAACACAACTTTGGACTGTTGCTCTCGCAGCGACATAAAATGCTGCAAAGGGGGAATGCTGCGAGAATGGTTGCGGAGCAACACAATGAACGCTATACCGCTCTCTTCCTTTCGTTTCACATTTCGCCACTGCTTCGCGTCACGTGGGCGGCTCGAGGCTATTGGGCCACGCTCTCGTGGTTCCTTTTCATAAAAGTGACGTCTGTACGTGGCCTTGTCTTTCCTCACCTCTCCTCCTCCTGCTTTCCAGGCTCCCAACCTTCACATCAATCCTCCGTACCCTCACTATCATATCTCACCCCCTGGCGGTACGTTTTTAGTTGCCCTTGCTAACTTCGAGGGAGATGAAACGAGGCACGAGACGAGACGAGCATGCGCAGTGGGGGTGTGGATGGCGACGACGCCGAAGCGTCACATCATGCTACGAAGGAATGCTCCGCATATAAAATTACTCGCTGGCACAGCCTTAAGCAACCTCAAGTGCGTAAAGTACGACTTGAAGTCATATACGTTTGTTTTTAGGCAAAATAAACCTATCTGTCAGGATTTCTCGTCCTATCAGTAGATGAACCACACCGCCTCTACCCAACTACACATGGCTACGTGCGCCAGCTCTTCAGCATGCCAGACACCCTGGCACACTTGCTCTTGGAATGTCAGTGCAATGCTAACCACGACGTGCAACTGGAGCGGGACCAAGCCCTAAAAATAAACGACGACCACCTAATGGAAACGTTAGAGGCCAAGCTCGTCCTCGAGGTCCTGGAAGACCAGCGACAACTCGTAGCCAGGGCCAAGAGGGCAGTCGAAGCCAGACAGTTCCTGGACTAGGGCACCCTCCCACCTTAGGGTGATACCGAGGCTCGCTTTCTAAATAAACGTTTATTTCTCTCTATTTCAACATCAACTTAAAATCAGAATTCCTTTTTTATATGGCAAAATCATTCTCGTTGCCACTGATGTGACGAACAATCTTCTCATTTGCGCCACTATCAGAAAAGTTTTTTTTTTCCGATTGGTAGACAGTCCCTTTAATTAAAATGTTGTGAGATGTTAGTCTGTCATTTTCGTTCGATTGCAACCACCGAGCCCCTTGAGCAATCTTGATTCCTCTCGACAGAGGTCCGCTTTTATCGAGCGACAAAGCAAGGAACTTAGTGTAATTGCTACTGAACTGAACCGAAAAGCTTCGCCGAAACGAAAGCCTGCGCAGTGAACATGACTGTAGTAATTACAACGCAGTACGATCAAAACTTCAATGGGGCGTCCGGAATATGTAACACCGCGTGTAGTTGCTGTTCTACACATTTCTACACCCAGTAGGGTAGGGGGAATCAAGATTGAGAAGAAAAAAATAAATGCATTTCGCCTGGAAGTCGTCTTAGGCGAGTGCGTATGAAGCCCCTGTGAACATTATTTTTTTTTTTGTAGTTCAATATCGAATTGAAGATTTCAGAATAACCGGCTTTAACGCCACGTACCTCACGGTATTCTCACATGATATGTAAAAAAAAAAATTGCATCAACCAATCACGATGCAAGAAAAGTTTGTAGTAGTACATCCATTTGTTCACAGAAATTACCGAGAAGTTAATTCATCCGCGTACAGTTAGTTTCATGTCATTCACGGTACCCATGCTTTCGTTGAAACGGAGCTATAATTACGGAGCACCGTTGAGCAAACGTGCTTGAGCAATACCGCCGTGAACTGCCTACGGCCGGCAAATGAATAGAAGTCGCCGAAGAAACAGTAAACGGCGACAATAGGCAAGGTAAAGAAAAACTTCATTAGTGACACTCTTCGCGCATTCATTACCCGAAGCGCTTCACCCCATGACAGGCGCGCAGTCATCCCATTTCCTACAAAAAAAAAAAAAGCTCAGCGCCAATTTCCAATACACCTGGGTGTAAGGGAGAGGGGTGGGAGAGAGGGTGTAGGTAGACGCATCGTTGTCCCGAGGTCGGTGTAGACTAGAATCGACACGCTTTGGAAGCCTCGCCCCACTCCCCTCCTTCTATCATCATCATCATCATCATCATCATCATCATCATCATCATCATAAACTCGGCAAGTAATAATGACCCTCCATTACCCTCTCTTAGTGAAGTCATTCCCCCTCTCTCCCTCTATAAAGCAAAAAAAGCAAACATCCCGGTATGTGCCGTATATTCCAGGGTTCAGTACGCACGCAACGTATGGTCTAACGTTCCTAATTCGCGTTGTTCGGAGTGAGTGGACCCCCCTTTGCAAACTTTACGGCACTTCGCTGCAACAGTCCTTCGTCTTGGAAGCCGAACTCCTTTGAGCTTGCACGGAGACGGGAATGTAAAGATTTCTTCGTTATACTGGTGATTTGGTTGCGAAGACATTCATTCTAAAGTCGTCTACGTTGGTGCGTTACGTGCTGTACAACTTAATTTTTTTTTATAAAAAGACGTGTGAGACCAGGCCACACTCTATGAAACTTATCACCATGCCTAATTTGCTGAACGCGGGTGACCACACCTTGCTCCATAACGAAGTCATCTTCAGTCGAAATTCGCTTACGAAGATTTCAATATCTGGAGAACTATTCTGCTTTCAATTTGTACCTCGCTCCCCTGGACTATACATACACGAAGTGTGTGCGTATTCGTAGAATATAGACTGGAAAGTACATCTCCGAATATCTCTGGTTATAGTTGCGGATTATATACGGGGAAATACGACATCTCCGGATATGCCGGGTTATAGTAACGGACTATACAGTGGGAAACGCGACATTTCCAAATACGTCTGAATATAGTCTCGGATTATAGACTCGGAAATACGACATCTCCTGTTCATTGCCCCGCGTGGTGCCGAGGAGTGTGTTGTTGTTGTTAGTGGTTCATGAGGAAAAGGAAGAAGGCACCTAATTTCGGTCTGCCTACAGGCGACACGGCGCAGTGCCTTGGAGCGTGCTCCGCACGCACGCCTGCCTGCACCTCGACGACCCCGCGCCACATCCTCCTCTCCTCGACGGACTCCTCCACTTCTTGAATCTAACCGCGCCACAGAACACCTACCTCAGCGGCCGGTCTCACACATACGGGAGCCTCGGTGCGAAAGTGTCGGCTGCCCTGCGTGCGCGTTTGTAGATGTTAGTATGAGCTGAGGGCGGGCGAGCGCGCACGCATTGGTATTCCGTCTCCGCGATCCCCGCTCCGCGAGATGGCAGCTCGAGCGTGACCGCTCGCCGCGACGAGGCGCTGCCGCCGCCGCCGCCACTGCCAACATCCCCCACAATGCTCTATCGTGGATATGACCGCCAAAACCTGCCTCCCCCCCTCTCCACATGTTCCTGTGACGACGCAGCCGGTTATTGCCTTCTTGTTATTTTTATTTGCGCATGCGCAAGCGGGGTGGCTCTTTGGTGTCAGCTTCCGCGTGCAGGGCCGCTAGCTTATCTTGATAAACAGTAGCGAATTTAAGAAGAGCGTTTTTGTTTTTTTTGCCCCTGGGAGATCGAAAGAGGCAGCGATGGTGGGCGGGGTGCGCCGCTCTGCATTCCGCGCGCACGCGCAATTCGTCGCGATCATGCGGGGTTCATAATTCACGTAGTACTTACGCGGGGCGCGAGGGCAGGGAACTGTGGGAACACACCGCGCCTGTGATCTTAGTGAGGAGGCGCGTCTTTAATCACGAGCTGGTGAAATAGAGGAGAAGAGGGTTGGAATGAGAGAGGAGGAAAATTGCCAGATGCGTGCTTGGTCCACTACCTTAGACAAGGGAAAGAGTTGAAAGAAAGAGAGAATAACGAGAGAGTTCCATGCGCAAGTTTATAATAATCAACTTACCGCAAAACTGCAAAAGAAAAAAAATTGGCCCCGTACCTGCAAGTAATCTGCAAGTGTCATCGAAAGACGATAGTCTTGCGTGTGGAGAGAGAGAACGAACATTTATTTGATGTTCTGCGCGAGAAAATCGGTGAATGGTGTTTCTGGGGGCGCTGCGTTCGATTACCTCGAGCGTGCAGTGGAGGGAAACGAGCGCATCAAGTCACGTCACACGTGAGACATAAGCGCCATCTAGCAGTTGTCTTAGAGAACGAAACGCGTGGCTCTGAGACGGGATGTGCGCGCCCATCTCAGAGGTGATAAGGTGTAGAACGCAAGGCGACGGGTAGGTGCCACCACCGTTTTGTTTTAGCAAAGTGTTGGAAACACTCGCCTTTCCGTGCAAGCGTTGCATGGTCAGCGCAGTATGATAAGCGCTACGGTCCTTAAAATTACTTATGTATGTATTCTCGCGTAAGAGACGCACATCCAGAATATTTACGTGTTGTTATGGTGCCCCAGACATGCACAATAATTGCTTTTTAATTGACAATTGCACAAGCATGAACGCTCAACCTTGAGCGACATAGGTGGGCGCTGCGGATGGGTCAGCTGTTTCAAGTACCCGATGCCGTTAAGAATGGACAAACAGACAAATGTACAGACAGACAGACAGACAGACAGACCAAAATGTTTGCGTCGAAGGTCTCAAGAAAGACTGTCGCCTTTGAAAGTATTGAACACTGTGAAAAAAAGGCACACAAAGATGAGCCCTATCTGTCACTTTTCGCACTTTTGCGCACAAAATTATCCCGTTTAATCAACACGCTCACATTGAAGTTTTCCCGAAAATTTCCCCTCAATTTTTCTTGCGGCTCAGCCGCGCCAATATGGTAGCGTGCCGGCCCAGATCTGGGCGGCAACCGTCTGCACAGCGATAATGCAAAGCGTCCTTTTGTGCACTCCGCGCATATTTGCAATGCTAATGGTCGAACTACTGCGTAAAATGGTGCTATTGCATGGTGTCCGTTTACAATGTGCACGAAAGTTGCATTTCTGCGGTGGATTTTTTTTTTAGTAGAAATGACCATGACCTTGAATAGTGCCACACCAAGGCCGATGTCAAGCGTCCTGTACAAAAGCGTGACCACTGCATGTTACTTTTCGCACGGCGCAGCCTCGCAGAGCGGCACGCTACTGGCAATACAAACAAAAATGCCTAAAAGAGTGAGCATGATGAATTGTCGTTCGTCCTCTACCGCTGAATCAAGCGCCCAGTATGCACGGATCTTCCATTAAGGAAAAATTAAAATACCAGCGCAACAAACGAATATGCGGCGTGAATTAATTAGTAAATGACACACTGCGCACGGGAGAGTTCTGCGCGTTACCTCATACTGCTGCATGGTTGCAGCTGTGTATTAGGGTTTACCTCAGCGTTCCCTCTTCGTATACGTGACCGCCACACCGCCGTAGCTCTCACATCCTTCCTCGTGGAGACTCACACGTTGCGACACAATGATGCTCGCATACGCCTGCGGTTTCGCGTATGATACACTTGCCGTGTGTGGCGTGAAGCGCTTGGTTTGCTGGCGCATTAGTGCCACCTTACTGGTATTACCGTGTTAGAGGCGAGGAATTCACCAGCTGTTATGCCCGAGTGCCTGCGACAGTGATGCTGCTGAGCCGTCATTGCCACATGGGAAAGAGAGTGGACACCCCTCCCCTAATCACTTGAAGGGACCCTGCAACACTTTTTGAACATGGTCAGAAAACGCTACCGGTCGATAGTCGAGGCTCACGTGAACAGGCGAACCAAATGTTATAGCGCGTCAGGCGGCCAGGAATGTACAATAAATTGTCGGAGTCAGCTAAAATTCGCTGTCTCTTCTCTCGAAAAATGACGCTACAGACTCTGAAATAGCTGCGTCACTGGCCATAATCATGCAATTGGCCGATTTGAGCATCGCGCGCTCGGGAGTTGCTGGGGCCGCCGCGGGAGGCCGTGACCTGTCCGCGCGCACGATCGCACTGAAACGCCGGGCATTCGAAGAAAAAGGGATAGGGAAGTGCTCAAGGTCACGAGGCGCGCTTGAAGTATTTTCCAATGTAAATGGTTGCGAAACTGGTTGCGAAAAATGGCGGTCCTTCAGCTGCTCTGGATGGATGCTATGAGCGTCCCCTTTATAACGGGGTGGTGACAAGTATGCCACCAGGCTCGACAAAAAAAAAAAAAAACCTTTTTTTCTTTTTTTATGTTGGCCTAATGCCTCTACTTCGATAAATTCTATCTTAATGGAAAAAAGGTAAATTTTCAGCTTAAGTTCTCTGCCATTTACGGCACACTGTCCATATTTTATTTTTCCAATATTTATTTTTGTCCTTTCTCTCTAATTTTCTGCCACCAATACTCTAACCGTCTCTTACTTATTTCAATCGCGGGTGTGTTCAGCTTTCCATTGTTGTCCCTAAAACCCAAGGCTTCCTGTAGGCTCGTGCCCAAACGTACACCTGGGTGGATATCTCCACATTCAATCAGAACATGCTCCGCCGTTTCCTTATCTTTCCCGCAGCACGTGCATTGTTCTTCTTCTTTACTGAATCTTGCTTTATAACTACGCGTTCTAAGGCAACCCGATCTCGCTTCAAACAGTAAAGCGCTTCCCCTTGAATTATCGTAAAATGCCTCCCTCCTTATTTCATTTTTGCCCTTTCGGTAGTTACTCAAAGCCGGTTTTTTCTCCATAGCTGCCATCCAGTAAATCCTCTCCGCCTCCCTGACTTTTCCCTTAACGCTCTTTGTTGACAAATGGCTTACAATACCAGCCGTATATTTACTAGTGAGTCTTCTAGTTCTTTTTCTCCACTGTGTGTCCACGCTCTTCCTATACAAATAACGGAACACCTTCTCTGCCCATCTACTCTCCTTCATATTTCTTAGCCTTTCTTCGAACCTTATTTTGCTCTGCGCTTCCCTCGCCTCAAAACCTGCCCACCCCATATCGCCCTTTACAGCCTCGTTTGTCGTCTTCCCGTGAGCACCCAACGCGAGGCGTCCCACAGTCCTTTGATTTACATCCATTCCCGATTGCACCTCTGCCCTCATGCACACCACTGAGTTCCCAAAAGTAAGCCCTGGAACCATTACACCCTTCCACAGACCTCGAAGCACCTCATACCTATTGTATCCCCACAACGCTCTGTGCTTCATTATTGCCGCATTCCTCTTTCCTTTTGCTGCCGAGGCTTTTTCCTGTACCTCCATGTATCTATCACTCTCATTTACCCATACTCCAAGGTACTTGTATTCACTTACCCTCGGTATTTCTTGGCCTTGTATGGACACCGTCTGATCACAGGGATCATTGAATACCATCAATCCACACTTCGTTACACTGAATCCTAGTCCAAGAGCTTCACCTTCCCTTCCGCATATATTCGCCAGCTGCTGTATATCATCTCGACTGTCCGCAAATAAGACGATATCGTCCGCATAAAGTAAACCTGGAAGCTTCTGCTCAATCATCATGCCGCCCTGTTTGTGTGACAGATTAAAACCAATGTTGCTACCTTCTAGCGCTTTTTCCATGCTCACCATGTACAGCATGAATAACAGCGGGGACAAAGGACATCCCTGTCTCAGACCCCTGCTAACCTCAACGTTCTCTTTGCTACGCATTCCTTCCCACTCTATGCAAACTGTATTTTCTCGGTATATCTCCCTCAAAAGCTGTATACAGTCGTCGCCCATGCCCATTCCTGTCAATATATCCCACAAAATTTCCTGATTAACGTTGTCGTATGCCCCAGTGATGTCTAGAAAAGCCACGTACAAGGGCCTATTCTCTATTTTAGATATTTCTATACACTGAGTGAGAACAAACAGGTTATCGTCTAACCGCCTGTCGACTCGAAATCCGTTCTGAAGTTCTCCCAAAATATCGTTATGTTCGGCCCATGTTTCTATTTTCATTTTTACTGCTTGCATCGCCAACCTGTATAGTACCGATGTAATGGTTAGTGGTCTATACGAGCGAATCTTGTCCTTTTCTCCCTTGCCTTTATAGATTAAGTTCATTCTACTTTGTCGCCAACTGTCCGGTATTTGTCCGTCCTTTAAGCTTTTTTCTACTGCTTTTAACAATGCTTCTTTAGTGTTATGTCCTAGTTCGTTAATGAGGCTAACGGGAATCCCATCTAAACCCGCGGCAGTGCGCTTTGGAATTTTTCCTTCGGCCTTTTTCCAGTTGAAATTATCAAGTACTAGCTCTTCCTCTGTTGCTTTCTCCGCCACACTTTTACTCACCGGGGAGATCCCCTGGACGCTCTTTTGAAACGAATCGGCTGTTACCTTTTGGATGTAACCTAGCGCTTCGTACCCTTCCAATTGATTTCCTCCTTCATCTAGAATATGTTGTTGCGTTGTGACAGACTTCCTACCTAGCGCCTTTATGTGGCTCCAAAAAATCCTGGGCGCGGCCTCCTTTTTTTCGTGTATCTCTGTCATCCAGCGTTCACTTTCACCTTTAATTTTTGCCTCTACCAATTTCTGTACAAGGGATTTTTTCTCTAAATATATTTCCCATATTTTTTTTACTTCGTCCTGCGGCCGCTTCTCCTTTTTCGCCTTTCTATGCTCCCGTGATGCTTCGCGTCGCTTCTCGATCGCCTCCCGGATTTCCTTGTTCCACCAACTTTTTGGCTTCCTTTTTCCTTTCCAGCAAACAGTTTTCTTCTCTTTCCCTATCTCCTTCGTCATTAGATGTAACAGCTCACTATACTCCCAGTCCTTGCCTGGTATTTCGCCTACTTCTTCCTCGACTCTTGCGGCTATGTTTATTATTTGTTTGTCATTTAAATACGAGCTGCCAGACTTTGATTCCATGCTCATATTTTCAGTTTCGTATCCCATTTGTAATGTTATTCGTTTATGATCACTACCCAAGCTGTTAATGCCTTCCTCGTCTATCCTCATTTCTGTCAGTTTGTGGTAAATTCCTTCAGTCATGAGACAATAATCAATACTTGATTGCTTGTTTCCGACTTCCCATGTGATCTGGCCGTCACATTTAGGCCCCGTGTTAACTATCTCCAGGCTATGTTGCTCGCAAAGATCTAGTAATAACTTCCCATTGGTGTCTGAATATCCGTCAAGGTCATGTATGTGGGCATTCATGTCCCCTAGAAGGATGATTTCGGCCCCATTACCAAATTCCTTAATATCCGCACTCATGCAATCCACTATCTCCTGATTCTTTTCTCTGCAGTTATTCCCCGTCCACAAGTAGGCTACCCCTAGCCACGTTTCCTTTCCACCTACTGTGCCCAGAACCCAGAGGTGCTCTGAACACGTCTGTTTCACTCTAACCCATTTGGCTCCGCGGTGAATTAGCATTCCTACACCCCCACCTTTCCTTTCCGATATGGTCCTGTTACACCCTTCCCAAACATAATTTTTAATATGTGGTGGCTCTTCCAAGTCTCTAAGGTGTGTTTCTGTAACCGCATACACGCCTATCTGTTCTTTGTTTAACTGCTCCTCAATCTCTAACCATTTTGCCTTCTTTCTGCCACCCTGCATGTTTATGTAACTAATTGTAACACGCGCCTTTTTCCTTTTTCTTTTACCTTTTTTTTGGTTTTTCGCAATTCTACCTGTCAAAGCGTCCTCCTGGTTGTTTGCCCTGTTACGAGCTACCCCGGACTCCGAAGGGCCCGTGAGCCCCCCAAAAAAGCTACTGCGCGTCCTGCCAGTCGCCAGCCCACCTCGTGTCCAAGCCTCTTATCGAAATGAATCTTGTCTCTTTGGAATCCACCCCACCTGTGCACTTCCCTGTTTAAATCCACTACCTCGAAACCCTTCTCTCGACTAATTCGCCATATCTCTTTGTTTGCGTCGACAACCGCTCTTTGCAGGTTGACGTTGCGTACTGGTACTTCCGGTACTGTGCATACTACAATTTGCACCTGGGGGGACACGGTGCGCATGTCATCCACCCCCTTCGCCAAGGTCGTCGCTAGTCCTGACGATTCTTTTTTCAGGACGTCATTTAACCCTCCCGCAATTACAACGAGGTTACGATTGTTAGCTTTAGCTGCGAGTTGTTCACCCGCTTGACTCATTACTGTCCCCAGCGTTTGTCCTGGGAACGTCCCTATCGCAACTCTCTTGTCGCCTTTCACCCTTTCTTTGATTGCCGCTGCGCATCGGACTAAATTTGAGTCACCGGCGATGATGGCCTGTTCAGACATTCCTTCTGAAACCTGCACCTGGCTGCTGACTAGGTGACTAGCGTGAGTCACGGCTGCTGGTTTGCTCCCTCCCTCCCTCAAAACTACTTCCCGGTAGCTGGGCCCTGTGGCCAATGTATCTGCCTTTGTCATGCCTGTTTCCCTCATCTCTCCCGCACGGGGGGTCGTCGCCATAATGCTTCCGCCGTCACCCGCGTCTTCGTTCCCCTTCACGACCTTCGATAGGCCCTTCTCGGCTGCCCGGAGCCTTTCTTCCATGGCTGACGTTTTCTCTCGCTCCTTCGCCAATGCATTCTCCAGCTCTGCGATTTTCTCCATGAGCCCACTCTGGACCGCCATCATATTTTTCATTTTCTCCGCGAACTCGCACTGTCTACACTTGGCGTCATCTTCTGCTTTCTCCTCCGCACTAATTTCCACCTTCCACCCTACCCCGCACTCTGAACACTTTATGGTCTTTTTGACCATGGCTAGCTCAGTTTACCGATGCCCACGTGTTAGAAAACTGTACTAAAATACACTGGTCTAAGCCAAAAAGAACCACACTAATAAATAAATACGCTACACTTCACAGCACCTGCGCATGCACGTGGTCGGTCTACGCGCAGGCCTCAGCCACGTGGTGGCTGGAGACAAAAAGACACAGTACAAAATACTAAAAAAAGAAAAAAAAACGTACACCGTACTAGACCTAATCAAGCTTTACGCTAGCGCCTTACGTTCTCATAACGCTACATACAGAGGCAAGCTGGAAACATGCAAAAACACTTATCTGTAGCTGTCATTCCGGAGCTCTCCAAAAACACGTCCGACCTCTACCACCACTTCTGCGACCTCCTCTGCTCATGGGGCTTAGCGCCATCTGTGTGAGGAGGGAAGACTTCCGGCGGAGCAAAAAATTCAACCGGATGTGACGCAATAGCTGGTAAACAAGTGACGTCATTTTGTGCTCACCAGCGCGAAATTTGATCGCAATTTACTTTTCATGTGCCCTCGATCGCTAACGACTCGCGCTAAGGCGATTGCCAGCGAGTCATCAACGCCATCTAATCTCAGCGTCAACGCCATCTAATCTAATGCGGACTCATTACTGACTAATGATGTTTTAGTGTACTACCGGTCATTTTGCCTCGATTTTGCAAGTAAACTTATTCTTTCAACTTTTATGCGCCGTTTGTGGCATCTTCCACCAAAGATTTGAGCCAACCAACAACGTAGCAGCGTATACAAGTGATATTTGCAGCATCCCTTATTTGTTTCACACATAGGCAGGTTCTTCAGCATTGATTTGACTGATATGTGGGGTTCAACGTCCGAAAACCACCACATGATTATGAGAGACGCCATAGTGGAGGGCTCCGGAAATTTCGACCACCTGGGGTTCTGTAACGTGCACCCAAGTCTGATCACACGGAGGTTCTTTAGCATGCACACTGCTTGTGATTTTCTGTTTTGACAGAAAGAAATGAAATCTAGTCACGCGAAAATGTTGACATTTTAGTTTTATTCAATGGTCACAATGACTCAAATTTATTACACTGTACAAAATGGTGATAAGAACAAAAACATTGGCGGACACTCCCAGCGTTATGTCTTTCTTTTTTTTCCATTATGCTCCGATAAATTACCGGTACGTATGCGAACGAAGACATGCGAATTGTACCGCGATAGATAACTTGACAATCTGCTCACCGATAACGCAAATAGTATACACTGCATGCTCAAGAAGGAAACAGGGCTGCGGGATTATTGGTTGATGAAAGTCCAGCGAACAGTGCATTCCGAACCATTGTCCTTGTTTCTAATCTAGAAGACATGAGTCACCAGGCATACGTTTGTTGCTACTGCATCTTTGCATAGCGCATCGTTTCCGCAGCTACCGACGATAGCACCCAGCGTTAAATGTAATTCGCATAGTTCCGCTGCCCGTTAAACACTGCACTGAAGACGTTCACCGAGGATAAAACGCACCTAACAATTTCGCGCACAACAAAGAACGCAAGCAAGCGTAAAATACTAAAACACGTGATGGGGTGTGTCGTCGCAGGCGAATGTTTCGAGCGGGCCTTGCCATGTGAACCTGCAAGGGCTGCACTGAGTAATAAATTGCATGGGCATAGGGCACTAGACAAAGATTTTTCGTAATATTAAAACCATAATAAATTCTTTGTTCGTTACACCTATGTAATATTATTGGGGAAAAGAAATCTCATTTGTAAAACCTATTGATTGCTTCGACTTTAAATTAAACTTGGTTTTTCACTGTAGGTGTTGGTTTCCTCCACACATAGTGGCGCTTCAATCGCAACTTCCGTAACCAACGTTGCCCGTAACTCCCCATGCTGATGTCGCTGGCAATAGATTCTGAGCCGCTTTTCACCCGAGCCTTCGCGACTATTTAAATATAACTTGTATTTTCTTTCCCCGTGCAATTCCTTCCTGCTTGGCTTTCTAAGCTTTCGTCGCGACCAGAAAACAGCGAATGTAATCGCAGCATGCGCCAAATATTTTTTGTTACTCCGCACGTACTGGACAAACTCTAAAATTTTTGGAGATGGTCGATTCGTTAGACAATGAGCTTTTTTACTGAATTATTTTCATGGCTATTTAGGAAAGTGTTATCGGGCCTCTTCAAAGAGACACTCAGCACACGGACACTACACAATTACTGGTTCTCAGCAGAAACTATAGAGGTAGAAGGTCTAGCATGACTACATAGATACAAACACTGGGCCGTAAAAATATTTCAGTGCGAAACAAGACCTATAGAGGTCGCCGCCGTTAAACCCCACCCGCCGTCTGTGACTATACTTGTCGCCTTGTCACGTGTGACGTCATGCGCAGCAAGGAGCGGAACCGTCTTCTATACCGAAGTCCCAGCCGCTGCAAATCATTCGATTTCAGAGTCAAGCTGAAGAGAACTGAACTATCTCGAATCCGCTCGCAGCTGACAACGAAATAGTATCGTTCCCGTTAATTCCGAAGCTCGCACAGCTATGAGCTGCCCGTTGCGTCACGGCTCGAGAGTGCGTCAGTGTAGCCCGACTAACAGCCCACCCGCGTGTTTATAAAAAAGCGTACAGTTATAAATTTGGAGCTCAACCAAATGCGCTAAAATTCACCAGATTGATGCTGAACATACGAGGATGAACTAACATAACACGGATTATGATAGAAAATCGGGTGTCATTAAATGAAGTGCGTGCAGGCGAAGCAAGCCATGTAGTCTCCGAACATTACCCAGTGAGTCTCACTCACGCATATAAGAATGACAACAGGGCCGGGGAACGCTGCAGCAGCCTTCGATAGGTGAAACGCTGGCAAAAAAAAAAAAAAATAGCCAACTCTCTACGCTTTAATTGCGACAAACGGGACGCAGCGATCACGTTTCGTCATGAGTTCACTCACTAATTAAAGATTGATTCCATTCACTCATTAAGGAACACTCCACGTGGCAAGAATTCGCAGCCCCATATTAAATCAGCTATACATATGTCTATTTGGCATTTTACACCAACGGACCGACCAATCACCCATTAGTGCAGGCTGATGCATGTCCGCCAGAGAACGCTTTGTCATATGCTTCCAGCAGCAGCAGCCATTTTAAACCTCGACGCATTGTTAAACTGAAATAAACAATGCAGAAGAGTCAACGAAAGGCCGCTTTACAGCACAATAAGATCAACGAGCGTGCACGTAGCCTAATTAGTGTGGTTTGAGATATTAAAAAAGACTCACCTTGAACCAAAACTACTGATACCATCTGTCTAAATGACGCTTCCAACGAGCAATTAACTTTGTTTTGTGTGGTTTGTTTATCTTTTGTACGAGGTACATGGTCGTACTACCGTCGCTTGGACATTAACAATTCCGGCTGTGCACTGCTGGAGGAAGCGGGAGGACACTTTCTTCGGGCCGGTGGCACAGGCCATGGAAGCCGGCTTTTGTTTCTGCCTGAAGGCACCCGCGCGATGTTCTACCTGAAATGATTGCACGGACGGCTGACCCCACCGGTGATCATTAAAAGCCAGGGTTCCCTCTCTCCTACTCCCTCCATCTCCCCTTACCCACTCAGAGACGCCCCCTCCCGTACCACCCTGAAAATAGGCCGGCGATATTAACGTTGGAGGCGCAAAACAAACAAGGACGGCGTTGCACCGTGAAAGACGTGAACAGCGCACTTGGCCCCGGTGTCGTGTCAAGGTCAATTAGTGGGAGAGCACCGCAGCGCCAGACAAGCTCTAACAATGGCTGCTCGTGTATATATACACAAATAGAGATATATATATATACAAATGGAGGGGGCAAGCACAGACGCACGGGGTGGTGACGTCAACAAGTTATCAAGCGGATGGAAGGAGGAACGGACGAGACATGGAGTGGAAGAGAAGGCCCTGTGTGGCGACTATGAAGGCGGCCGAGAATGGAAAGCGGAAATAATTGTGACGATATCAGAGATGGCCCCCACGTGATCTCTGTGGATGTGTCGGCTTCCCGTCTCTTTGTGGCAGGTGTGCATGGATGGCGTTTGTGAAACTTAATTTGCGCAGTTTCTCATAATAACGACCATGATTGTACCTCGAGTATTATAACGTTTGCTATCAAGTTGTATTGTTTTTATTTGTTTTTTAGCAGAAATTAAGTATTTCTTAACCTTGTGGCGTCGCAGACAGAAAGCACGGGGGGAATGCGCCACAGAAAGCGGTCATGTGCCAAGTATCTCATAGCACAGTGTCACGGTGTCGTAACATGGACGAAGGGAGCAAACTGGATGTTCAGGTGAAACTGTTTATTTGGCTAAACTTGTGGCCGGTAAACGGAAAGTCAGATTACAGCAAGACACTGGCACTGATAGCGGCAAACAGAGCGTCAGCCGTCGATCAACTGACTAGCGATGACGCGCGTTGGCATTTATACATGTGCCATCGGTTATTTTTAGCGCTATCGCTAGCAGCCACGTTATTTCAGAAGAAACTGTAATGGTCCATTTAAGCGGGTAGTCGCATCGGAAGGTTCTACGGTTATCTCGATGGTTCTTTAGCCACTCGGCATGGCTGAGCGAGGCAGCACTTACATGTGTGATGGGGAGCTTGTCAGTCCAAACTCAAATTTATTTTTGTTACTGCATGTACAAAAAAAAGTCCCATCACATCCACGAAGTGAACGATGAAACCCCGCCGCGGTGGTCTAGTGGCTAAGGTACTCGGCTGCTGACCCGCAGGTCGCGGGTTCGATTCCCGGCTGTGGCGGCTGCATTTCCGATGGAGGCGGAAATGTTGTAGGCCCGTGTGCTCAGATTTGGGCGCACGTTAAAGAACCCCAGGTGGTCGAAATTTCCGGAGCCCTCCACTACGGCGTCTCTCATAATCATATGGTGGTTTTGGGACGTTAAACCCCAGAAATCAATCAATCAATCAGTGAACGATGAAAATGGGTTACATAATAGATATGAAATCAGGAGGTCCCAAAGCAGGAAACTGTTAGGGAGACCTCTTATTGTTAGTGGCGCACGTTATAGGTAACAGCGGCAATAGCTGCAAGAGCGAAAAATTTTAAAAGACGCAATCGATACAGAACTATGTACATTAAAGAAAGAAGAAAAAATATCTATTCACCATGGCAATATACAATGCTCAAAAATACAAATTGGTATGAATACAAAAGATTGAAGTGATGACTAAAGTAAATTTAATACAGATGAACAAAAGGCTCATTTAACCGTATGTTTTTCATGTAGTGTTCAAGAGATTGCGATGACCGAAGTGACCTAACATGAAGAGGTATGCGATTCCAAAGATGAATACCAGAAGTATAGACGGCAATATCAGAGAGAGAGAGAAAGAAAACTTGAAGGAAGGAGACGTAAAAATGGATAAATACAGAAATAGTTAAAGAAAGAAGAGAGTGACGATTATGAAGAAAGAATTAAATATGCGTTTGGCAGGCGCTAGGGCTTGCTTGACAGCTCCTATACGTTTACTCCAATACCACTGGTTTAAACTGGCTTCAGTTTTTTTTTTTTTTCATGCTTAGTGGGTAGGGGAGAGTGTAATGATATTTTCACAACAAGATCTCTGTGTAGAAGCTCACTGTTCGACTGAATTATCACCACTGACAATATTGTAACGCTGCCCTTGAAAGATTATGAAAGAACAAAAAAGAGGCACGGGAGCGAGAGATCTGTGATCGACCAATTCCGTTTTTCTATACTTGAGAAAAGCTGCCATATTCTAATCAAATATTAAAAAATTATTTTGTTATTCTCAATATTTCGCTTGTTTAGTAATTACTTGCTGTGCTTCGTCACCTAAACTGTTCACCGTATGGCTAAAATTACGCTATTCCAATATGATTTAACATTTATGCTCGCATCAACCAACGGCTTCATGGCAAATCCCTCATAGCGGGATAAGCGTCAGTAGTCAAGAGAAAGGGAGAAGACAATTTTTAATGAAATTCCCGGAGATGTTAGTCTGGTTTATAGCTTGGCCTGCTACCACAGGTGCCAAATGATGACTGCGATTCGTACACTGAACGCACACACGCATAAATAATAGGTATGTTCCCAAACACTTATACATAAACAAAAGAGTAATTCACAGAGTGTCGTTAACTTGAGTGTTCCTCAGAAACACGAACAGCAATTTTGTGTTGCGCGTTGCACAACCGTTGTCTTGGTTGCCACGGGCCGAAAAGGTGCCGGAGCTCAAAATTGAAGCCGCGTCGCAAGTAAAGAGCTGCCCTCATACTTCGTCGTCTTGCGTCGTAACAGAAACAGTCACAGGGGAAGCGTTTAAAGTCTTCCCGAGTATTATACACGTGATGCACGTCGGCGAATAGGACAGCCTGATTTTGTGCTTGAAGTATTTCGAGTGGGCAATGCCGATTTTCAGCTGGTGAACGCAACTGTTGTCTTGCCTATAGTAAGTGCTTCGGGCATATAGAAGCTACACGTCGTGCCTATTTTGTGCAGTGGTCCGTATACTGTTTACTTACATCGCACCGTACTGATCGCTGCAGATTCCATGCGAACGCACGTAGCAGAATTATTGCGTCTTTTCTTGAAAAAAAAATGAGGTTCAATATGTCAGATACCCCAGCATGTGCACGAATATTCTCATCTATACCGTGGTGAGCTGGTAGCCCCTGGAGTGCAACATTGTGTGCTGCAGTTCATGAGTACTTTGCCCAGGCGCCTGATGTCCTAGTTAATTGTTCGTACCCGGTGATTTCAGGTACAGCAGCGCGGCTCGAGAGTAAGAGAATATCACCCAAACGCCACTTTGTTTTGTTTTACATTCGTCAGTTACCTGATTTTTAACAAAATATCATTGAAGGATCCGGCCTTTCATCTTGGTATACACAGGCGCTATCCGCAGTGCAGCTATAGCTCAGCGATAGCTTCGGAAGTGCGGTGACTTAAAATGGCAGCGATGGAGCTAACATTCGCCGATGGTATCCAAACACCCAGGTAGCATGATCCATCTGTATGAACGTGATGGCGGGTTGTATAGTTGGTGTCGCCCCGCCACGGTGGTCTAGTGGCTAAGGTACTCGGCTGCTGACCCGCAGGTCGCGGGTTCGAATCCCGGCTGCGGCGGCTGCATTTCCGATGGAGTCAGAAATGTTGTAGGTCCGTGTGCTCAGATTTGGGTGCACGTTAAAGAACCCCAGGTGGTCGAAATCTCCGGAGCGCTCACTACGGCGTCTCTCACAATCATATGGTGGTTTTGGGACGGTAAACCCCACAGTCAATCAAATCAATCAGTCAATGTATAGTTGGTGTTAATGTGCTTGAGAACAAAGTATGTCAACTCTGCCACAGGTCTGTTTCTCTTACTATTGAACCTCGGTGCTCAAGTGACTATCGTCCACGAAGAAAAAAATAAGCAAGCAGACAAGGTTCTGACCGCGTCGTGTATTTTTATTCACCGTTTCTTTAATCGCACAATAAAAAAACAAATTACATACCTAAAGAATACATAGTGTTAATCACAGAGATATTGAGGAAAATGACGTCAAAGCGTTATCGCAATGGAAGTGAAAAGGTAGAGATCAGTGCGATTATGGGACCAAGTACAGAAGCCCGAAATAATTTTGGTGGTCTGAGAAATGCAACCACATCATGGCTGTGAGGTGGAAGTCGCTCATTATGCAGCTTTCACATAACAAGGTACAAAGCTATATCTAAATTGTATGTACGGTACAGTACGAAGAACATTATTTAAATATCCGTGGAGCTGATACCAATTATATGGACGCTCTCGGCTGGATTTCGCCGCCGGCGTCAATGCCATGCACCGTATATGTAAACGTAACAATATATATATGAAAACGCAGGAAAGAAAAAGAAATTACAGAAGAGGAATCCGGTCCGCGGAATCGGACGTGGGACCTCCGCGTCATGAATGCGAGGCGTTAACCACTGAGCCACTGAGAGGTACCTCCTTGAATGTTCAAATGGCGAGCTATTCATATCTACCCCTTACCGATGTTGGCGGGCATCTCGCGGGAGGGGGGGGGGACTATTGTGTTTTCAGCATTATCAGCAAGATGGCACAATGAGCCTGCGGCGGCTTTCATCACTCACACGCACTTTGCCCGCGTAGAGAATAAGGGGGTGAACGCTCGATCGCGCGCCCTTATCTTGCAGTGGAGAGCATCGCACGTCTTGGCTAGCCTTTTAGTTTAGTGGCAACGATTCTGTTGTAGATAGCGGGCGCACAAAGGTCACTGCAATCGTTGCACAGCCTCCGTTTGCGAAAAGGGCGCGCTTTTCAGACACAGCAAAGTAACAACTGAGACGCTTATTCGCGTTAATCTGTACCTGTGAGTACGTTCCGTGCACCCTTTGTGCGTGAGAAACGCGGGGCACGTTTCGATCTGCTTGCCATTCTGCGCGTGACCTTCCATCTTGTTGCTATCGCGTTCAATGCTTCGTCTTTACGGCAAAGCTGTGACTTTTTTTTAGGAGCGAAGCTCCTTAAGTCGTGGGCTGTGCGTCCCCTGTATGTAGCCACCTCTCGTTCAGTTCTAAGTATTACGCTAGCCACCGCCCGATCTAAAGGGTACAGCCATATCCATCCGTCCATCCGTCCGTCCATCCATCCATCCATCCATCCATCCATCCATCCATCCATCCATCCATCCATCCGTCCGTCCGTCCGTTCGTCCGTCCGTCCGTCCATCCGTCCGTCCGTCCGTCCATCCATCCATCCATCCATCCATCCATCCATCCGTCCATCCGTCCGTCCGTCCGTCCGTCCGTCCAAAAGATGCAAGATGTTATAAACTAGACGGCGGTACGTGTAGTTGATTATGAAAGATGCGAGGTGTTATAAAATAGGAATGATGCCACATATGGCGCGTGTCATCGTTCGATATAGTGCGGCGACGTACGCTAGGGGGAGCGTTGCAATAAAATCGAGTGGGCAAAATGTACGGAGGATTCATGGTTTACCAGGTTTACCTCCGGAGCTTCGCCCACTCATCATCATTCACTTCGTGGATATGGCGGCATTTTTTTTTCTAAACAAAACTCCAACCTAAGGTGCGAAGGCGATTGGCTAGGAAAGGTGTATCATCACCTGCTCCTATAAATTTGACATATCAGTGTTACGCAGCCTTGAACGATAAGGTGATGTACTGCAGAAAGTGTTTGACAGCAAGAATGCACTCACTTTAAGAAATCTTAATTGATACGAAACAAAAAAGACAGTTTCGGCACAAGGCCAAAGCAATGAATGCGATAGCAACACATCGGGCTGTTATAATTCATATTATGATGAGGCGTTTTTTACATCATATTACGATGATGTGAAATCATCATATTATGATGATTACATCATATTATGATGTAGCGCTAAGAGATTTAGGAGCCATGCGAAATGTGGTGAACATGGTCGATTCTGCTTGAATGACAGTAATGCAGTAACCACAGTATCTAAACAGATGTTCTGAATACTTTACTGCGTGACGTCCCAAAGAAGGCAAAGTCTGTGTTCGGTATCGAGAAACGTAACAAGCCATTGGTTTTCTCGTCGAAGTACATAAACGCGGAAGTCTGCAGTGACTGTCACTGGCGCATCCTGTAGGCACATCGCACGGAAGTTGAGCAGCAAGAAGTTCATGACGTCAGTCCGCAAGACTCCTTGCGAGATGTACAACCGTTGCGACTACGAAGCCGTGTGATGTTCTGAAGGCGCAAGCGTCACCGTATAACTCATTTGGGGTAGCGAGTCATCTGGGTAACGCCAGTCGTCAGCACCCCCATGTTCCGTACTACGGCCTCCCCGTCAGTCAATATGGTGTGGAACCACTATCGTAAGCAGTGTCATTTGCGAAATATCGACTGCCGGGACATTACAACGTCGGATAACAGCTATGACGTCTTGTCCACCTCAATTCTCGTCTCGTTCCACAGAGCAGCACCGTTTTCGCACGAACAATGGCAATTGTGTTCCGCAAAGCCTGACAAACGCCGCTTCCGGCGCTGTCTGACTGACCTACTCTCCGCCGCTGCTCATAACGACCACCAAACGACTGCCGCTCGAGGATTTGCGTCGGCTTATAGCGGGCAAAGCCCCGTATTGAAAGACAACGCCTTTTCTCTTAAACGACCCCCACGACGCACTGTATACGCTCGACCGTTCACTGGGCCAACGTCGTCAAAAGCGTCTGTTCCACTTCTCAGACCGCTCCATTTTTTTCGTCCTCCCCCTTTCCTTCTCTCTCGATCTCTGCTTTAGTACTTCGGAGCCACACGCGAGAGTTGTAAAACCGTGCTATAACCATTGATTCGACAACGCGAAAAATACGCGACCCCTGTAGTTTCGGTCGCGAAGTTCCGACACATGTTGCCCTCTGCAACTAAACACTAGAGCGTCAAACCGAACGACAGATGACGCACCCTTCCCTCCCTCCTTCCACTCCTTCGTTTTTTTAGTGTGGAAACCTGTTCTTTGACTTGTGTCCTATGTGGAGCAAGAAAATCACGACGTATATCTGCGTGGCCGCGGTGAACCGTGAAAAGAAATCTGCAACGCGAGCGACGCTCTGTACGGCCGCCGTGAAGATGCATTTCCCGGTCATCACAGTCCCGAAAAGCGACGTTGCAAAAAAAAAAAAAAGCTCTATTTTTCATTTGCTTTTGCGTTCTTCTACCCTGTAGATTTCGTTCTTCCCATTGCTTTATAGCTGGCCTTATGGAAGTATTCGCTTCGGGCCTTTCCTGATGGTCTAACCTGCCGCTATATAGACAGACCCACGAAAAGAACATTTAACAAGAAGCCGCGTGAGAGATTTGTACTTTTTTCTTTCTTTTTTTTTTTGCTTATCTAGTTTGCAACTTCTCACCTTCTTCGAGGAGTCGACGCTGCTCTTTGAAACGCTTTGTTGGGTTTCTTGACGCGCCCTTCTTTTTTTTCTACCACGTTTCTATTCTTCTCATATAGATCTCGGCTTTTTCTGTTTCGCATACGTGATGGTCACTAACCCGTGAAAAAAAGAAAAAAAAACGTCATACTGCCCACAAAAGTGCGAAGCAACGGCCGTCCTGGCAGCGAGCGATGCATGGCCTCGAAAGAACGAAATTCGTATCAACGAAAGCGAACGCTGCTTGGAATGAGGCGGAAGGAAAGAACAATGGAGACCGTATGTTTGTACGGTGTTTAACGACCGGCAAAAAGCACTTTAGCGAGCTTTAGCGAGTCGTCGTTCTCCCGTCAGCGTCGCCACCATCGTTGCGTGCTGTGTCCACGGAACCACCCACTGGATCAAGTGTTCTGATGACTTCTATCTTTTTTTTTTTCTCTCCGCTGACATTGTCGACAGAGCCGCCAAGAGAATGCTAGTGTTTGTTTCTGATGTTCTTTGTGATTCTTTCAATTTTGAGTTCGCAGCGCGCAGAAAAACGAGATATATTGGTTCAGGGTTCACTGCCCTCTTAATTGGAAGTCCATAGGTCACTGCCCTTATTAAATGTCTTTGAAGAATTCTCTTGGTTCTCTTCGACGAGCTCCATTGCAACAATGCGATGTTCTTGATCATGCCGCTGAAGATCTGAAAAGTAAATGTTACTTAGCTATTTGCTGTAATCTTTACTTATCCTGTGTTGGCGTCGTAGACAGCTGTCTCTTTTTTTTTTATTGTAGCTTCTGGAAAGTTTATTTCAAGCCGGTAACTTTACCGGCAGTCACTTTCACGCACAACTAAGCATCCTTTGAAGCACGCTCGTGCCAATTAAGCTTCTCCTCGTTAGTCTTCGCAATTAGCATGTGTCGTTAGTTGAGCCAAACAATGTAATTAGTGTTTAAAAAGCCTGCAAGTGCCTTCTTTTACATTTGTAAGATACGAAAGCTCATTAGTTATAACGGGCACGTCTTTAACATCATTTAATTTACAAAAAAAAAGCCATGGACTGATTCGCACACGGCGGATGCTCAAGCTCACATATTCGGTAAACATGACATCATCATCACCATCGTCCGCGTCACTACACCCACTGCAGGGCAAAAGCCTCTCCCATGGTCCACCGATCAAGCCGTTCTTGTGCTCTCTGTTGCCACGTTATACCTGCGAACCTGTTAATCTCATCGGCCCACCTGGCTTTCTGTGTCCCCTTCGTGCGTTTTTCTTCTCTGGAAATCCACTCAGTTACCCCTAACGACCAGTGGTTATCCTGCATATGCGCTACATGCCCAGCCCTTTTCAAATTCTTCTTGATTTCACCTATGATATCCTTAACCCCGGATTGTTTGCTGACCCAATCTGCTCTCCTCTTGTTCCTTAAGGTCCCATCTACCATTTTTCTTTCCATCGCTCGCTGCATCGTCCTAAATTTAAGCTGAACCGTCTTTGTAAGCTTCCAGGTTTCAGCTCCGGAGGTAAGTACCAGCAAGATGCAGATGTGATATACGTTCCTATTGAGGGTTAGGAGTAGATTACTATTCATGATTTGAGAATACTTGTTGAATGTAATCCACCTTACCCTTAATCTTTTAGTTATTCACTAATCGTTCGGCTCCGCGGTTAGTATACCAGTCTTAAGTAGACACAATCCTCTACAACTTCCAGTGTCTCTCCACCTATCGCGAAGGGCAGTTTCCTGCTGAGACTCTTGCACATTACTTTAGTTTTGTGCGTATTAATTTTCAGACCTACTCCTCTGCTTTCCGTGTCCAGTTCAGTAATCATAATCATTCGTTCCGTGAGTAGCTCACCAAGGCTCACCTGCTATTCTCTGATGAAATTGCATGTTACTGAGATACTCTCTATTAACTCTTATTCCTAACTCTTCCCAATCTAGGGCCCTGAAAGCCTCCTGTATACACGCGGTGAATGACATTGGAGCGATCGTGTTTCCCTGCCTTAAATCCTTCTTTACTGGGATTCTTTCACTTTATTTATGGAGATCAATGGTGGCTGTGGATCCATTGTAGATTTCTTCCAGTATGTTTATGTATAGGGTTCATCAATGCCCTGATTCCGTATAGTGTCTGCATTACTGCTAATGTCTCGGCTGAGACAAACGCCTTCTCGTAATCTATATATAAAAGCTATGTATAGGGGTTTGCTGTATTCCACGCGTTTCTCTATTACCTGGTTTATAGTATGAATATGGTCTTTTGTGGAATAGCCTGTACGAAATCCTGCTTGGCCCTTTGGTTGATTGAACTCTAATGTCGCCTCAATTCTATCAGCTATTAGTTTTGTAAATGGTTTGTAGAAAAAGGGACAGTAAGCTGATCTGCCTATGCATTTTCAAGTCCTTGACGTTTCCTTTGTCATGACATATAATGATGTTGTCGTTCGTCAAAGACTGGTTCCCTTCCCGTCAAGAGACACTTCGTATACAGGATGTCCCACGTAACTTTATCAAGAGTTACAAAATATTCCGGAACACGTAATAACGACGCGACCAAATGAATGCATGTTGCTCACAGTTGCCTGGAGTTGGTCAGGCTGTTTTTTGTGTTCTCAAATATTGTTTAATTAGATATGTTTAATTAACTAAATTTTCAAGAAACGTAGATTGATACAAAAATTTCAATTAGAAAGTTGTAGATTGGTTTGCAAAACCTCAGATTAGACAGTGCAGAACTTTATATCTGTTTGGTATTAGTGTTTTTTTTTGCTAATTACACGTGCCCGCGAAATACAAAAAATACCACGTGACAAACCCACTCGTGCGCCAGTGCACACGATGATTCTAGTGCTCTCTAACGTTACACGTACGAACGACCATGGCATTGGCCCCATTGTGCTGTCTCGGCAGGGCCGCAACGATGATGGTGGCTTTACGATGAACACGTTTCGCTATCGGCCACAAAAACGATAACCGCTGTGACTGCTTATTGCTGTCATGAACCGGTGCGAAATAAGCGTGTCGTTTAGCTAGCTCCACATATCCAAATTTGGTATCACGTGAGGTGAATAGACGACGGAAGCAAATGACGCGTCCAAACATTATAATCATGACAAGTAAGTCCTGTGCGGCATAATTTACGTCCACCAGGTAACGTTTGTGCCTACCAAGCTTCCTCATTCGTGCTTCACATATCATCGATTCCCACTGTACGTGGGATCTGCCAATTCATTTTTTTTTCTAACACAATTCATCTGCCATCTTTCAGCAGGTCCATTGTTACCTTATCCTCACCAGTGGTTTTGCCTCTTTGCAACCATTCTAGGGCTTTCCTTACTTACCCTGTCATTAGTGGTAGGATGTCGAATTCCTATGGGCTATTACTGCTTCTTACGATATCATCCTGCGTGGTTGTTTCGGCTTCTGTAAATCTCTGTGTATAACTACTCCGCCACCTCAACTATCCTATTCATATCGGTTATGAGATTACCTTCCTTGTTTCTTAATGTATACATTCAATTTCTGTCTATTAATGAGTCTGCCTTCGCAACTTTAAGGTTTCTGCTGCCTTTTACAGCCTGCTCAATTTTTTCATGATTTTTCTAACCTCCTGATGTCAGCTACATTACGCTTATTAATTAACTTCGAAAGCTCCACTATCTCCACACTGTCGGTTGCATTTGAGGCTTTCCTGGTTTGTCCTTTCTTAATGAGATTTTTCATCTCCTGAGATAGTTTGCTAGTGTCCTGTATAATTACCCAACTTCCTACTTCCACTGCACACTTTCTGATTATACTAGTAAGGTTGTCGTTCATTGTGTCAACGCTAACATCGGTCAGCTCGTTCAGAGCCTCGAATCTATCCTGAAGTGAAACTGTGAATTTCTGTACTTTCCCTCCCACCACTAGCTAATTAATTGGCGTTTGCATATCAGTTTATGCCTTTGTTTTTTTTTTAATCTAGGTGAATACGAGCTCCTACCATTATATGGTGACTGCATTAGATCTTTACAACTACTTCTACATTCTGTACAATGCCTGGGTTTGCACACAAAATGAAGTATATTTCATTTTTATTTTCGCCATTAAGACTTCGATATTGACGTTACCATTTTTAATACTGCTAGTTATGTACTTTTACATCCGGCCGCAACGGTCGCATGTCGATGTAGGTGGAGTAGTATGGGCCTGTGCACTGTGCGATGGCAGTGCAGGTTAAATATTCGGCAACCCTTCTAGCAGCGTCCCTCAAATTCATCTCGTGGTTTCGGGGCGTAAAAGAGCAGGTATTATTACCTACTTTTGCATCAAGTACACGAGCCATGATAGTTAAAAATCATACTACTTAGCGACCGAGTGTTCATAGTAGTTTAATAATAATAAGCTAGGTAGCTACAATATATCTCGTGACGTCATTTGTGGTATACATTTTTTTCCCTTTAATGCCGGACCTGTTTAAGCTTGAAGCACTACCTTGATCCATCGCACAAAACTCGGCGGTTATGATATCAAACAGCGGACATGGGTCAAGCATCTCCTAGCATTGCATAGCTATGCACAGTGTAGTACAGCATGGGACTGAGAAAGTAAAGGGGGTTGAGAAGGTAGGAGGAAGGGAGAGGGTAAAATATGAAATAGCATTGTATAGTTGAGCTTAGCGAGGCGACGGGCAGTGACGATGAGGAGGATTGATGCAAGGGTGAGGAGGATGGAAAGGCGTATGAGAAAGGGTAAACCTTAGCATAGCTATGTACTGTATAGTACGGCATGGCGTCGGAATTGAGAGTGAAGATTATTAATGTGAAGGTTAGGATGAAGGAAAGGAGGAGAGATATAAGGAAAGAAAGATAAAAAAAGCAGACGACGATATGGAAAGAAAAAAATAAATAAATAAAGAGGATGGTGACGTATGAAGCGCTTGGCATTATTCTTATTTTTGTTATGAATATTTACTACTTCTTTAATACTTGAAATCTCTAAATGATTTATATGATCGATTCTGGGTCGATCACCCTGAGTGGATATGAGCCTTAATAGAGTCATTATTATCATCACTTTAATTTCTGTTCAAGATACCGCGATTCTACTGTCTGATTTGAACGGATGAAAAACACTTCTCTTTATTTTTTATGTACGTTCTTTTTTTTCTTTTGATTGTCAATATTCACTTCCGAGAATGTCTCAAAGGTTCGCATCATCCATTCTTAGCCGATTCCCTTGAGTCGGTATGAGCTGTGGTAAAAACTCCGTCATTTCGCTCGCTGGATTCCGTGCCGACTGGTTGTGCCCTTGCGATCTCCGACGTCAGCGTAGCTCTGGCCGATTGGGCTCGCCCTACGTCATCTCCTGACGCCGATCTACGATGACAGCGTAGCTCTGACCTACTGGACTTGCTCTACGCCATCTCCTGACGCCGACAAGAGCTCTCGCAAGTGGTGACCCGTCCTCGGACTCCTGTGACCGTGTTTCCATCTTTCCTATCTCTCCTATCCCCTCGATATGTCCTCGCTCGCTGGCTTAGCACATCTCTCTCTATACCGTTACTTCTATCCTTTTAATCTCTCCTCACCCCCATCCCCTGTGAGCTACTATTGAGGTGTCACACCCTGATGCAGACAGTTATGGGGCTCACTTTTCTCTTCTTTTCCCTCTCTTAGAACCACTTCAGGTTCCGGCATCATCGTCATCATCACTGCAACCTATATTGTCCACAGCTTGATGAAAAGCGGTATGCACTAATAGATGAGAAATTCACATTTTTCCGGGAGCCAATGTGTGGAACACTTTTGCTGTTGGGTGCACTTAGATTCAGGTGGGCACTGAAAAAGCCTATAGATGGTCGAAATTTCCGGAGTGTTTCATTACGGCATCTCTTGTACTCTTATCGCTGTTTTTGGGCCGTAAAAACCGAACAAGTAATACTAACAGTGAACTCAGCCTTTTTCTTCAAGAAAAGAAGTGTAAGCAAGCCTAATTCAGGTGTCATAACTGCAAGTAGACGTAGAAACATTGTTCGTGAATGGCACTATATAGTCTGTCAAAGGGGGTCAGAACAGCCTAATTAATTCATCATCATCGTCGTCGTCATTATTATTATCATCATCATCATCAGCCTGACTACGTCAACTGCAGGACAAAGGCCTCTCCCATGTTCCGCCAGTTCACTCGGTCCTGTGCTTGCTGCTGTCAATTCATACCCGCAAACTTTTTAATCTCATTAGCCCACCTAACCTTCTGCCTTTCCTTAACCCGCTTGCTTTCTCTGGGAATCCAGTTAGTTACCCTTAATGACCAGCGGTTATTCCGTCTACGCACTACATGCCCGGCCCATGTCCATTTCCTCTTCTTGATTTCAACTATGATATCCTTAACCCCCGTTTGTTCCCTAATCCATTCTGCCTTCTTCTTGTCCCTTAAGGTTACACCCACCATTTTTATTTCCATTTCTCGCTGCGTCGTCCTCAATATAAGCTGAACCCTCTTTGTAAGTCTCCAGGTTTCTGCTCCGTAGCTAAGTACCGGCAAGATGCAGCTGTTATATGCCTTCCTCTTGAGGGATAGTGGCAATCTACCTGTCATAATTTGAGAGTGCTTGCCAAATGTGCTTCAGCCCATTCTTATTCTTCTTGTTACTTCAATCTCTGGTCTTAGTTACTGTTCCCTAAACACGCCACACAACGGAGAACACACCTTAAGACGTGTTCTTGGGCGAGTTGATTTCTTACTTCTTTCGACATCTTCAACCAGGTGTATTCGATCAGCGCGTGCTTCCACTTACCTATACTTTCACTGAGAGCAGCGAGAACAATGAAATCGTTATTTGTTTACTTTTGATAATGTGCAGGTTTGTTTACCAAGCCTAACTTAACCTAATCTCACACACAAATCCTTGTAAATGAACAGCGACGTATACAGTACTCAAAGGTTATAGCAGGACAGTTTGCGGCTATGTAATGCAATTCTTTCGTTTCCGACGTGTTAAGTTCTTGTTATCGGCTTGACTTCGACTAGAAAGGGTGCACCAGAGCCAACATTATCTTCAAATACCAGATTCGTGACTACATGAAGTGATTATCTTGATTATCGGGTAATGACGCATCCCGGTCATTACACTAAAACGAATCAATAGCCCACTTGATTCCGTAAGTAGTAAATACCATCCACTGTTAAAGAGAACACCAATGAGCCCCTGTCCTAATGCAGGTGTCATAACTGCAAGTAGACGTAGAAACATTGTTCGTGAATGGCACTATATAGTCTGTCAAAGGGGGTCAGAACAGTCAACCAGCAGTAGTCTTATGAAAATATAAGCCACTATGCTTTTGCCAGAAAGTGACACCCGGGCATGATGCTCACGAGAGTTTTCCTTTCAACAGTGAACCCGTCTGAACATAACCAAAGAAATGAAAAAAAAAAATGAAAGCCTGTAACACTTCTATGCTGCTTTGAAGGTCCGCCCCTATATTAACACGGCTGTGGCAATGATCTCCAACACAAAATTCTCCGACGCAAACGTCCAACCAGCTGCTGCCAGTAATCATGTAATATGCATTCGGCTATTAGCCTACAGCTGGTCATTGACATATATAATAAATATAGTAAACGTGCTCGGGTACACATGCAAACGACATAGGGTACAGTGGGTTGCCACCAATAACCAACACGTCTCTTTTGAGAAACTCGAGCGAGTACCAGCTAGTTTCTATACGCAATAACGCCTCCTACAACTGGGCAAGAACACATTTAGCACAACTTCCATGGCCTCCACAATTGCACTAACGCAAGCCCGGATGTAGGAGTTCGCGTGCAGTCGCGCCAAACACTGTCGCAAACCGGCATTCTCTTCTTTGCCGACTTTCGCATGCCATATATTACCACCTACAATCGACCCGTAGCCCTATACGTAGTTCCAACTCTGCGATGTATAACGCGCCAGCCGAAATTTCCCAGGTAGGTATCGAGCGCTGTGCACCGACGCAATCGACGGTGATGATTATCTCAAACTATTTTTCTTTTCAGAAGCCCCTCGAAAGCGCTTCATCATCTCCTTCGGCGTTCTGCAGCCGTGGGAAAATCAATTACACGGCGTGGCCCACGCAACGTGTGTGCCTTTGTATTCTACGACCCACTCGGTATATACCCACATAGAAACAACGCACAAGAGGCAGACGTGAAACCGCTGGCGCGCAGGCACGTTTTAATGGGAACTGGTCCCTGTCATCACGTACACCCCGTGCCGTACTCGCTATCGGACGTCCCATTCGCGAGCGGCACAATTGTCGAGCCCTTATATCACCGTCGGCGGCGTTGCACGGCTGCAGCGAGTGAGCTTTAAGCGTTGTCCATTCGATTGCGCAGTATATGCGTCTCCAGGGAACTGCAGACTGGACACCATCACGCTCGTAGCGCAAATGATGTTGCTTTCGCTGACGAGAGCGATGGCTCTGTCGCGTCGCAGGCGATTGCGACGGCCCTGTCGAGAAGCTTTCGAAGCGTCGTTTATTCATTCTTGCTCGCAGCGGTGCGCAAGTTGCGTGGGAAACGTGTGGGGCGAGCTGTGGGAAGCGAAGACACCATTACGCGTCT
The DNA here is from genome assembly GCF_043290135.1 of Rhipicephalus microplus. Classification (NCBI taxonomy): domain Eukaryota; kingdom Metazoa; phylum Arthropoda; class Arachnida; order Ixodida; family Ixodidae; genus Rhipicephalus; species Rhipicephalus microplus. The sequence continues at coordinate 54,998,892 of NC_134708.1, forward strand.
CGGCTTCCAATGACATCGTGTCTCACAAGGTATATGACTGTGTGTTACAGTTTGGGCCCTGTGTGAAACTCTATATGTAGTCCAGTGGCTCATCGCTCACCATAAACTCGGTTACTGCGAACAGCGCTCCCAAACTTAGCGATATGGATATGCATTCTGTGACGTTTGAAGGGTGTATTACATCAACACTTCACATCCTGAAACTTTTGTTGCAGAAGGGGGGAGCACCTCGTCGGAATGCGTCGAAGCCAGTGAAATATAGGGTTGTTCGGATATTCCGAATTGAATTGAATACTAACTTGTTCGAATTGAGCGTTCGAAGTTTTCATGACTTACTCATCCCTGTTATTTGCCCTAACTCGAAGTCTCTCAGCAATGCCTGAATTGCTTCCACGAAGGTACGTTTACAAGTAGTCCTGGAGTATAAAAACGCCTCATTAAGTACTTAGTAGTGGCTTAGCTGTCGTATATACAGGCTCACTGATATCTAATAAAACAAAACTGTATACTGTGCTGGGCTGTTGTTGGTTACTGCCGCCATTACGGGACAAGGCCCATCGAGCCCTGCTAACTTTCATAAAGAAAACAGATTTAGCCTCACGTTCACAGACATTTTTTATGTGACTTTTTTTGCATTTACGCTTGTTTGTTTTGTTTTCTGTTTCTTTCGCCTCCTCTCTCCTTCTTTCTTCCCTGCTGCCTTCCGTTCCTCTATGTCTCCCCTTCGTGAAAAAGCAGGCAGGCGTTGTGTCCCTATTTGTGGCAGTTCTCAGCCTGTTCCCTCCCTATTTCATCTCTGTCTTCGTGCTTCTTTTGTATACAAACACCAACTAATAATAATAATAATAATAATAATAATAATAATAATTTTCAAAAATAGCCTATATATGAGACATGAGAACGCCTTGTTTCAAACGTGCAAGTGACAACATCTGCTGACATTTTGTTCCAACAACCCCTCCCCACGTCCCCTGTTCACTATTCTTCATTGTCCCGGCCCTTGTGGCAGACAAGTCGTCGTCAGCTGCCCGCTTGCTGAGGTGAGCTTGAGGCTCACCCCTGCGTTATAAGGTGGCAGAGAGGACAACACCACGTTTAGGTCAAGAAGGAATAAAAGAAAAAATGGGGGGGGGGGGAGGAGAAGTTTATCTTGACAGCGAAACTGGTTGATCTTAGAGGTTAAAGTGACCTTCTTGGCTGCTGGTCTTTCATTGGCGCAGACAAAGTAGAGTCGAACCACAGCCTGACGTAGACCATGCAAGGACGTGCAAACTCCAGCTCCAGAACTAACATGCAAAGCTGTCTTCACTCCCGGTGGAAGCGCAGGCCTTTCGTCATCCGTACTGTGGTCACGTGGCGGCTGCGTGGACGGTCTCCGTCGGTGTTCGCTTCTGATAAGCAATGACCCAACGTTTTGCCTCGAACTCTAGGAGTAGCATAGCATGCGAAGCCACGCGTGGATCGACTTTCAAGTTCCGTTCATCCCGGGCACCCTACTTGGTGTTAACGCGTCCTTGCAAGTGGTTTCATGATTTCACTCTAGTTTCTGTTCCTGTTACTCATCCCGAACTCTTGTTAGGGCACGTACGCCACGTGGGTTCATCGCCACGCCACGCGGGAGCCCGTGGGTTCATAACGCTTCGACTGCTGCAAACACACAGTTACCCCAGCCCCTATATCTGCAGCAAATACCTCCCAGATATAAGGCCAGAATGCCCCAAATGCCGAAATTCAAGGTGCGATTTAAGTCACATGCTGTGGCAGTGTCCCGTGCTAAACGCTAGCTTCGGGTCCCCTGCCACCGAGAACGACTGGATCAACCACCTCAGGAGCCCCGACAGGGCCCTTCAACACCAGGCCGTCCAGAAGGCCCAAAAGGTGGCTGGCGAGCTCCGACTCTCAGTCCCCACATGGGCGGAGCCACCGGGCTGGCCCCCGTAAGGGGTGCCCAGTCCCCTTCAGGACCTTTAATAAAGTTAATTCTCTCTCTCATCGCGCGTCTGCAGAATGTTGTTTCCCGACACCATCACGTGATTGCTGAGACAGAGTAAGGGGGAGAGGCTACAGCGTTTTACATCGGTCGGAACGCGCTAGCGCCTGATAGCGTTCTGGCAGTGTTTGGGCCAGCTGTTGCGCATGCGCTGTAAAGGTGGTCACGCCGCTCACCGGATTGAACTCCGCCCTAAGTTGCTTCGCATCTGAAAAATCCTAATCCTTCTTGCTTTCGACGATGCCGAGTCGCACCTGAAGACCACTTCTGACGCGTAGTCTTCATCCCAGCCCACCAATATTTGGCACCGACTGTTTACGTTCTGATTTCGGTAATGAATTGAAGATCGAACGGGTGTTCCACGTTGCGAAGAATCACTTCTTTCATACATTTATGGTCTGAAAATTTTATTGCAATTGGTGTACGGTGGAGTCCCAGAGAAGGATGTTCTGAATGGTTGATGACTAGTACGAAAAAGAGAGAGAGAACTCTCTATTGAAATGCAGAGAATTTAGCCAGCATGTAAAATTCGCTGACTTGCTACTCTTCGTGGGGAAGGGGATTGAGGATTGAAAGTACAAATACGAAGAGAGAGAGAGAAAAAGACAAATTGTGAATATAAATGATAGAATAAAAAGTAATGGAGGAAAAGGCCAACTCTTTGACCATTGAATGAGGACATGCGCTGATAGTTTTTTCGTGGTGTCAAGCTACAGCTACAACTTGTCTAGCTGACCGATGCTGTCCAAGTACGCAAACAAAAGTTTCATCGCACGCCTCTGTAAAGTGGGGCAGGTTAAAGGTCCCAATACACAGTCAAGGGAGACAGTTCTCACGGTTATAGAATGCATGCAATGTTCATAAAGCGCACGTTCCTCAGCATACGCTCTACACTCAAACAATATATGTTCCACAGATTCGATGGAGCCACAGTTGTTGCAATACGGACTCGCTGACTGACCGAAGCGGTACCGTATAGGCTGTTAACATAGGCACTGTTTAGACGTAGACGATGGTATAGCGTTTCCAGATGGCGAGGAATTTGGAATGAGAGTCTTGTTCTCAGATAGGGGTCGATTCAGTGAAGAAAGGCATAATGATGTGTCGGAAGGTTCCAGCGTCTCTTATTTTCTTCAATCGCAAGTGTTTTGGCCATCCCTGCATCTAATTTAGTGAAATAAGTTCGTCTGTAATTGTGGTGTCGAAGACCCTTGAGCGCTGCTTCATCTGCTTTTTCGTTTGTGGAAATTCAACAATGAGCCGGCATCCACTGAAATGTGATAGAGTTCCCTGCGGTCACAGCCAGGTGATGTAGATATGCTATGTCGAACGAAATGGGGTGACAATTTGTTTTCTTTAGGAGGTGTACGAAAAAGAGCTAATCCTTCTTACTATACTGCAGAATTGTAACCTTTGGTTCGCGTTTGTGGTTGTGCTTCCTCACCGTGCCCCCGGCACATTTGGTATCCGGTTGGTGTGAATCTCCTTCAATTGGGTACTGGGACAGCGTATTGCTCTCGCCTAGTAGAGTACATCGTACTAGAAACGATCGAACATTTGTTATAAACACCCGTGACGTAGTACGTGAAAGACGTTGCATGGTGCTGTGAATTAGCCCCGCCGCGGTGGTCTAGTGGCTAAGGTACTCGGCTGCTGACCCGCAGGGCGCGGGTTCGAATCCCGGCTGCGGCGGCTGCATTTCCGATGGAGGCGGAAATGTTGTAGGCCCGTGTGCTCAGATTTGGGTGCACGTTTAAGAACCCCAGGTGGTCTAAATTTCTGGAGCCCTCCACTACGGCGTCTCTCATAATCATATAGTGGCTTTGGGACGTTAAACCCCACATATCAATCAATCAGTGATGTGAATTATTAAAATTATGTGGCCTTAGAGCACGTGGTTAGACGCTAGCAACATAAGGCTATAGCGTAGAAATTGACCCCTCGTGACCCCAAAGGAGTTGAAACCAAAGTATGAAACTTGCACTAAAATCGTAACGAACAGCTCCTAATGATTCCAGTTAATGGTGTTATAGAATAGAAAAGATAACGAGGATTATTTGAGTGAGAAGTTGAAGTCGGAAGCACTTCCCCTTTCGAGGAAAATGGGGACAGGGGAAGCTGGGCGTATATAGCGGAAGAGAAAGACGACATATAGGTTCAAACTTGCAACGACAATAAGAGCATGGGCCTGGATAAGGTCGTTATAAACCACCGTGCAAGAATACTTTCCGTGAGTGAACGACGCAATATATGCTCGCCGGACGTAACGCTGAAATGCGACCACCACGGCTTGGATAGAACTCGCGGCCTGTGTAGTTGACTAGTCGGTATGCGTACTGAGTATACAAAACACTAGCTTTTGGTAAACGGTTTTGAGTTGTCAACTTGGAATCGCTTTGTGCATACGATGCTTTCTTGTTATCTTTTAATTTCCGCTGAATTTTTTGCGTTTCCTCTACGAACCGATTGAAATGTAGCGATGATGTTCAAAAAGCTTTACTGAAAGCAACATATTGAAGAAGCAACTTAAATTGAATTTATAGATAGTTTGAGGACAGCTGCATGACGTCCTTGCAAGGTATGTCCAAAAATACGAGTATAGAGCAGATTTTGAATCCGCTTAAATAGCAAACGAAACGCGAGATTGCTTATGAAAACACTGATTAAATTTGTGGGCACGCAGTAGCGTGTTCTGTACGCTTTTCTGTTGCTCTTCATTAGCGGTGGTTCCTCCTGAAGTTTTTTTTTTTTAACAAGTAATATTGTTCTTGTATCTCGGTAGCCCTTTCTGGTTCGACGTTCACGACAAGAGCCGGCGGTATCTTATGAGTGAATAAGTACACATATGCATCCACACTCACACACGCACACTTACATACACAAATACAAACTTTACAAGAAACTTCACAGTGATTGTGTTATATGCGCGTTGTTGTCTTCTATACGCTTCCTATCGCGATGTACTTTATCGCCACTCTCGATTTATGTAAGGGTTAACTCACCGCGATGTCAATGGGTTTCCGTAGCTTATGCAGGTCTGGCCCTCAGCGTCTGTAGGCGGCAGGGCAGCCTCCAAGTCCTCGCTCATGGCATACTAGAGCTGTGCCGGTCGGCGGTTCGGCATCGTCGGCCACGAAAGGCCCGCATGACGAGGGCGCAGCCTACGCGGGCATCTTCCACACCGTGCTGCCGCCGACCGAACAAGCGCCTCTGGTCATTGACGAGTCCAGGACAGCAGAGGCACGTACGGCCTCGGAGAGCGCCCGGTGATACCAGGGGAGCCGATGTCTCGCTGTTCTGCCGTTTCTTATTTTCTCGATGATGTGACGAAGCGTGCACTTGGATCACAGAACCCAGTGTTCAATTTACACCATCTGCCACGCGACTCTCGACTGCTCTTACAGGTATGGAAACTCACGAGAACACTTAACGGTGACTCGATGGAAATTTCTGTGAACGTTAGGACCACTCGTGACGTCGGCAAGACGCAGACGTCGAACGTTTCATCAGTGACAGTTCGCACACTGTCCAGCTACAACGGCAGTCCAGACACCAGGGTTTTTGTCCGTCTGCCCCGCTGTCCAGGTCTGCGTCAGCTGTGGATGTCGACGACGTGCTTCAAGACACGCGTCGCAGAAAGAGAAGAGTTACGGTCGCGCACTCTTCTGGCACACAACACCCATAAACCATCGCATAGTAATTAATACCAGCACAGAGCGACGATCCGTAGACGATGTTACTACAGCCACCACACGCGGTACGCGCGCCTCGCTTACGGCAGTGGCGACTGCGGCGTGCTCGGACTTGAGCGCGCGTTCCCCACCAAACACCTATACTTCGGCTCCCTACTTCACCTGCTACCCTCCCTTATACTCGCGGCTGTGCTACCTTTTTTTTTCTCTGTTTCCCTTTCGTCTCCCAAGGGCGTCAGGAAAGCGAAACGCCACTGGCTGGAACCACGTGGTTCGTCGACGACACAACGCACTCGGCGGAACCTCCACCCCTCCTCCCCTACAGTGGTTACCAGGGGCAACCTTCTTTTGTGTGGAGCGTCGCAACGTTAGGACGCGTATATATCGACTCGTAGGTTTT